>NC_056748.1:10030061-10162561 GCF_019279795.1 Protopterus annectens
ATAAGTGAATAGTTAAGAAGGGCAAACATGTTCCTGTTACTAACAACTTCTGTATAACAGGTTAAGTTAAAGATCATCATCTTTGGGCGAGCACTAGTGATTTAGATTTTGTAAGGATTATGGGATCTCATACACACAGCACTCAGGCCTCAAGTAGCCTTCAGAACCACCTTAATTCTATGTGAAAGCAGCTACTTTTTCTGTTTCGGAGATGTGTCCCTTGAATGAGTGCTTTAGTCCATATACAGCCCTAATGGTTATTTGAGATGGAGATCCCGTAAATGCAAAACATGGTGAAGTATTAACCATCTGAAACCATTAATGCTAAATGAACTACAATATGGTTAAATATAAATGTTACACAAGTGCTTATGTGATGTCTAAATTAGAATAAAATGAAATACTGACTATATGACTTGAGGACTTCTTTCAGTAAGCACACCTGTACAGTCAAGTTAACACTTACATTTATCCATCTTTGGATGTGAAAATCCTGGACACTGTTTATATGCTGTAGAACACTGTGAAATTATGATCATATGAAACTGTTAGGTCCAGTCCGGGATACAGTACAACATAGATCATATAGTCCAGTCGGGGATACAGTACAACATAGATCATATAACTATTAATTTTACAGACCAAGTATAACAGCTTGTAATACAGACTTGGGCTATTCATGCAGATTTAGCTATAAAAAAATATTTTTCGACATGGTTGGATTCTGTTGACTACAGTAACTTATCGACCATATGGAAAAGTTAAGCTCACTTTGAATTCTAGTTTGATACAGTATTACCAATATAACTGTGCATGCTATTAGACAATGGGTGAATACTACATGCAATTGTATATAATAAGATGTATGCTTTTAGTGAAAAATTACTGAATATTTTAAAAAAGATATTAGGAAAGATGTATCGTAGCATACTAGGGCAAAGTCTAGTATTCATGGCTATTTTGAACTTAATATGCTAATGCTAACATCTTTTTAGTACAAAACAGTTTTTTAATGTAGATTTAAATAAGAACAGATGACTTCTACCTTTATTAGTATATGTAAGATATAGTGAATTAACACTCAGATTGAAATGTAATGTTCACCTTCAATTATGATTTGTCAAAGTACTAAATACAGAACTGTGTATGTTAAATGAGGGAAAACCTATTTCATGAGTGCTTGGAAAAGATAATGTGTTACACTGTTTAATTTCTGAAGACAACAGTGAGATATTTGTCATGTTGAGAGGACATAATTAGAGAAGAAAATATGTTATCTACTACAAAGTTAAATTTCCCATGAAGATTTAATTATAATGTGTACATAATGTGAAACATTGATTCTGAGTAAGAGTAAGTTGCTTGGAACAAATTTGGTACAGATATAAGCAAACAGTACAAGCAACCTGCTTTTACGGCTGCACTGAAGCGATTGTTTACCAGTAGTCACCTTATACTAATTATGTTCAAGTGACACTTGGGAAGAAATACAAATTTCTGATATATGCATGAGAGTTTATACTGAGCTGCTACAGCTGTGTTTAAAATATGATGGATGAAAGATGGATTCAGCTTAGCTACATGGCTACTAAAGTATGGTACATTTGTTAATAGAGTTTAATTATATAAGAATATGCTTCCTGGACATACAGACTTGCACCATAGATTGGTGTTCGGACTTAAGTGTAAGCCTTCATTTTATCATTTTTAGCTATATGCTCATAATTCAAATTTACTTAATCTTGGTAGGCCCTTCACAGTCCGTGCCTTTTGATGGTGGGCGAATACAATACGCTGGTCATGTGAAAGACCTATACCACGCATTTCAACAATGCTTTATTGGGCTGGCCATGCTTAGATATGTATTAGGGAATAACTGTGATAAAAGAATGAAAACTGCCCTCCTTATCCACAACTGGTAACATCTGAGTGAAGCAAGGAGCAGGATTCAGGTTAGTGACGTGTTAAGTTATAACATGATGTGGTTGTATATAAAGCTATGAAGTGCATGATTTGGCTTCTGCTCGCTGTGATGTTGCACACTAAGAGATAAATAACATTCAGAAAAGGGATTTGGACACTGGATTGAATAGTGTAGACATAATCCATACGCAGGCAGAGGTGAGGTAGCTTGCATAACAAAGGGAGAAGCAATCTGGGGAGGGTTGGCGGAGATTTCAGCAATGCATTTGCTGAGTGTAATGTAATATACATAGTTACCAGTTTGCTGATAGAGGGTTGTTTGGGAGACAGGCTAAAGAGCCCCACATTTGTGAATATGGAAAAAAAGGTAAGCAGTTAAAAAAAAAAGAGACTTAAGAGGAAAATACTACAGACTATAGTGTGTATTAGGGAGTGGTGTGGGACATGCAATATAAAATTAACAGATACAGAGAAGTAGGGTAGTTTCTAAGAAATTTTACTAGACAATTAATATATTCGGCTTTCAGCCCAATAAGAACTGCATGTGAAATTAGAAGGATGCATGTGACAAGAAGGATGAATTTATTCTCCTGAACACTGACAACATAGATATGTGCCCATGAAATGACAGAATAATGTAGCTAAAGTGTCAAGGAAATTGCACCATTACCAGCGCGTAATGCTAGAAGCGGTTGTAATGAGGAGATACAAAAATATTTTCAAAAAAATATGTTAGCTGTACATTTTAAAAAAAGTGAATTTAAGTGCAGCTATGATGCCATTGCTTCAACATAATGTCCCCACAGTCCTAATCATACACACAGAATATACCCAGTGAAGTCATTTCTCAGCAACTTCCTATACAAAGACTATATGCTGTTATCAGATCTGCAGTTCTCCCAGTACTTTTTTTCTGATACCGCCTCCCCACAGGACAAAAAAAAACATTAAAACAGGCTGTTGAGACTGGTTCAAGCCCAATTCATTTGTTTACTTTTCTTCCTTTAATTGAATAACTCATCCATATATACACACAATTATGGTATCCTCTCTGCATCACTATCATGACCAGCATAAATAAGAAAGTAAAAGAATAACTGGTTGACCAGAGTTGCTCCACCACTACTAAATATGTCTTAGCTTCTCAAAGAGGAGACCAGAATGTTACTTACTCACATTTTTATGGAATTTACAGAAAACTTTCTGAAATCTTCACATTTTTATTCTTTTTAAAAGGTAAAAGAAGGCTCTAAAACAAAACTTACAGATTAGGGTTTAAAAACTAAGATACTCAAAATCATGCAAAAGTATACAGTTCGAGATAGACTGACAACTACAATGCTGGAAAAAGGTGCAGGTTGTTAAACAGGACAGAAAATAAGCAATATTCAACAGAACGAGCAAGCCTGATAAGTTGTTATAAGAGACTTACATGGGAGTAGATGGTATTAACATCCCAAGTTAAAAAGATGTTGCACACATTTATAAAGTGTAAATTTTCCTGTTCTGAGGGTTTTCTCATGGATACCTGGTCATAGTAGTTCATGTAAACATATCTGCTGCCAAAACAACTCTTAAGAAATCTGAAGACCCAACATGCACTTCAAGATAAACTTAAGGAACATCTTTTTTCCCCCAAGGTCAGATACAAATGTTTCAAAAACAATGACTACTACAACATTATACAAAGTGAAATTCAAGAATTAAGGTAGCATGCTCACATATTTAAGCTGTTGATAAAACACAAAAATGTTTAACTGTAAACACTAATACCTACTCTACTCCTGCTTATTGTGTTACTGCAAATATCTCAACAACCATGCCAAGTCTGTAAACTCAAATTTTCCCATGCGTTCTTATTTTATTTTGCCAGGAGTAGTGAATTTTAAGCTGTATATACCTCTACCCCACTGCAAATATGCACCTGTCATGTTATTAGGTTCACATGTTCATAGGTTCTTACTAAACTTGCAGTCCAGGGGACCACTGAGTAGCCTAATTGAATTCCCACCTGCCTTCAAGCACAATTTGGTTAAGTGACTTGCTTAAAGTCACCCAGTAGGCAAATGGAGTGAGGGAATCAGACCCTGTACCACAGGAAGTACAGCTTACTATCCTAACCCTCTGCACCAATTTCCATTTTGTGTACTCTACTCCATAACTTGCTGAACAAGTTTTACATCTGTTTTTACTGAGCTTTAATTTAGGCCTTCTATTGGGTATGACTGAAAAGAATTGGAAGACAAACCCACTTACCAGTAAACAACTGATAACAAATAAAAAAAATAAATAAATAAATATGAAGACAAACATGCTTATGTGCCATTGTTCAATGCAATACACCTTATATCAGAATTTGTGTGCCTTACTGCTCAAGAGACAGAGTAGCTACTCATGTTGGCGCACTGCAGTAGCAGTAATGTTTTCTACGTTCTCTGAGGCTGACCCTCCCACACAAAGAATGGCATACCTCTCTTTCCTTGTATGTTCCTGATAACTCTTCCTTTGAGCTGCACCTTGGGAGTACGCAAAATAAAGAAAGGGGGAGTGGGAAATGCATGAGGGCTCACTCCTGTAAAAATGCTTTTTTGTTGTTTACGTTACATTTTTTTTCCTCTTGTAAACTCTACGAGTATGAGTAGATGTGTTTTGAGCACATGTGCACATAACCTGTCAGTTACAAGCCATATTTGCCAGGGAAATAAGGGTTAAGCTCAGTAGTTTTGAGGACCAATGCAAATTTCAGCAATGTAGTCTCTGAATGAAATGTGAAGTACATAGTTGCCTGTTTGCTGACTGAGGGTTGCTTGGGGTGCACACTACAGAACCCCATATAAGTTCATTGGTGTGTACTAGGCTAATGGCCCTGGGGCCTTTACAAGCCTAGCCCATAGACGTGCCTGGCATTGTGCCACCTGGCGTTAGTTCCCAGTCCCTCTATCAAGTTGAGCTACTGGAATGATCCCCGGGATGATCTTTCTATTTCCCATTCACTCATCAAGATTTCTCTTGAAGAGGGCCAGTGAGGTGTTCTGCTTGACATGTATGGAAAGTCTATTCCAGAGCATCGGCAGTCTCTGGGTTATGAAACTGTCCCTCCAGCATGTTCTGTTGATTGTCGTAATGAGGTTGAGGTCTCTGGAGCGTGTGGCATGGAGTGACTGGGATTTCTTTAGATGTAGCATTTCTAACAGAGCTGAGTCAGACATGGCTTTTTAAGTCTCAAGCCTCTTACTAGACAATATGAAACAGAGAATAGCTGGTGTTTTTTGAGTCTGTCCATGTAGGACATGTGTTTAAGGCCTAGGATCCTCTTCGTGAGGTACTTTTGTGGCCTTTCCAGCTGTTGGAGGTGTATAGTGAGGTACATGCCAAATGGGGCATTATACTCTATGATTGGTTTGAGAAACAGTAGGGAGAAATGATGAACTCTTTCTTCCTGGATGCAAAACCCTTGGTAATGAGATGTGCCACACAGAAGGACTTTCTGACCACAGTGGCAATGTGGTGGTCGAAGGAGAGGTTGCTGTCAACCTTTGTCCCCAGATCTCTTATAACGCCTTCAGTGTTCAGTGGGGTCCCATCATTGTGGTAATTAGTGGGAACTAAATTTTTCCCAAAGGGGATGACGACATTTTTTGGCATTAAGCTTAATGCCATGGTTTCGACACAGTCATCTGCGAATTTGGTCAGCCAGAGTCCCTTTGTGTTGGCCTGGATATCTGAGAAGTAGATGCCAAACAGGAGAGGACCCAGAACCGATCCCCGTGGGACTCCACTTGTGACTGGGTCAGCAGTCTGACTTGGAGTCTGCTACTTTCACACTGTGTGTTCTATCTGTGAGACAATTTGCAACCCATCTAATGATAAAGGGATTGATGCCTTGTTTGGTGAGTTTATCAATAATTCCTGAGTGAAGAATGGTATCAAAGGCCTTGGTCAGATTGACGTAGGCTGTATGAACTGCCTTACCTTCATCCACTGCTCTGGTGACTGACTCAAAGAAGTCAACCCGGTTGAGCAGGCATGATCTACCTTTCAAAAAACCAAATTGCATGGGATCTAGAGTTTGGAGATTCCCTATATCCTTGTTAATGCGCTCCATAGCCTTGCATATCAGACTTGTCAGGCTAATGGGGCAATAATTTCCAGGGTCTGTAGTCGCTCCTCCTTTGTGGAGAGGGATGAATGTAGCAGTGCACCATTTGGTAGGGACAAAGCCTGGAGTGAGGCTGTGAGTGAACAGAGCGCACAGATGTGGTGCCAATTCACTTTGTAATTCATGTAGAACACAGCCAGGGATATTGTCGAGTCCCATGGAAGCTGTATTCTTGGCCTTAGACAATGCAGCTTTAACCTGTGCTGCAGTAATGCAGGGTGCCGGCATTCTTCTGGTAATGGATTGGTCCTTTAGGGGGAGAGAGAGGGGTAAAGTTGGCAATGAATCTGTAGGCCAGTATGTTGGCAATATCTGTTGGCTCAGTACAGGAGGTACCATTGTGCAGTAACTCAGAGCAAATCTGGGTATTGTCATGGAGATTCTTGATATAATTGAAGAAGGCTTTGTGGTTGTTTTTAGTGTCTGCCGCAATTCTGCCTTCATAGCTGGCTTTGGAGGTTTTGATAAGGGATCTCAACTTTTTGTTGAGGCTGATCAGGGAATTTTTCCAGTCTTGTGACTTCACCTTTTTATGCAACAGTTTCTTCCTTCTGTTGTAGAGTTTATTAATGGGAGGGGACCACCAGACTGGCTTCCTTTTTTTGGAGGAGAGCATCTTGGTTCTATTGGGTATGGCTAGTTGGTTTACCTTCATAAGTGCGTTATGCACTTGGGCAAATTCACTATGTGCGAAAGGATATTTTCAAATTGGCAATACCTCGAAAAAAAATGGTCCAAATGTGCAATGAGCAACTGCACATTGACATTCGCTCATTGCAGATTCGACTTGTTGGGTGCGGAGTGCACTACAGCGGGGATCGGGAAATGAACCCTTTCCCCACTGTAGTGCATCTCGAAGTTACTATATAAAAGTACGGGGGGTGCAGGGGGGCTTTCCCCCTGCATTACGATGCATCTTTGACAATGTAGTTTGAAAATCAGCGAATCTGCTGTTCGATTTGTTGATCTTCGAACTGCGGAGACTTTCACAGTTTAAAATTCGCGCTTTTGGTTTGCACAAAAGTGCCATCGATATTGTCATTTCCGACAATATGAAGGTAAACCGGTTAGTTCCATGCATTTATGCACATGTTCGTACAGTGCACTGGTGTATGATTCGATAGTCATGCATCTATTTTCCCTTGGCATAGGTGCCGTGAAGTTAGCCACCTCTGTTTTTAAGAGTCCAAAGTCAGCTTTGGAGAAGTTTTTCATTTCGGATACCTTTGCGAGGGGTGTGGGTGAGATGTGGATTTCCATGGTGATTAGTTTGTGGTCAGATCTAACCATGGAGGAATTGACTATTGATGTAGAGCATTGGTTGCTCATGTTAGTAATAACCAGGTCAAGGATGCTGCTTCCTCTAGTGGGGGTGAGAATGAGCTGGTCCAGGGCACTGGAATTGATGAATTCTAGGAAGGGTTGGGGCCAGTGCATTGGTGCTTGAGTAGTTTTCCCAGTTGATGGAGGGGTAGTTGAAGTCTCCTAGTATGAGAGTGTTGGGTTAGACCTTGATAGATTCCAGGATGCTTAAAAATGTGGAGAGTCAGTCTAGGGACATGGTTGGGGACCTATAGTAGGCCATGATCTGGAATGCAGTCTTACCCAATGTTAGTTGTACCTGAAGTATCTCAGATGCATTATGCTGGGCTACTAGTCTGGAGGTGTGCATATCCTTTATGAATATGGCGACACCACCACCTTTTGAGTTTCGGTCCATGTTTCGGGGCCGAAAGGTGTGGAATGAATTATAGCCTGGTAGTGCAGGGGTGCTTTCTGCTGCTTTAAACCAGGTCTCCATTACAACACAAATGTCGATGTTCTCGATTTTGAGGAGTGCTTCAAGCAAGTGCATCTTGAGATTTAGACTTCTAGCATTGAGCAGCATGACCCTCAGATTGCAATTATATATAGCTGTTATAGTGGTAATTTGGTCTTTGGAACTCCACCTAAAAAAGGCATTATAGTGGTGGCAACAGCCTTAGCCAGTACCCGGAAACCCAGGGGTGACAGATGCAGGCCATCTCTGGCAAAGCATCGAGGTCTGTCAATCATGTCATCCCAAGCAGACAGATACTGGATCCCCTTAGAATGACACCAGAAACTTAACCAATTGTTGAAGTCAATCATTTTTTGTTTGTACTGTGGTATCATTCGGGGTGACGGTAAGATACTGCTCAGTGCTAGTGTCATACCTGCCTGGGCCACATAATCCGAGAGCTCCACCATGTCTCTTTTCATGTTGTACAGGGAGGTGTGTCTCAGGCCATTCACACTCACATGGACAATGGCAGTCATACTTGTACTTGTTGAGTGACCTGTGTTGTGTGTCAGATTCTGGCACCTGACAGAAAGCTGACTGTTACCTTCTCCTTATTCAACCTAGTGAGTGGGACATGTGTGCCTCACTATTGAGTCACCTATGATTAGTGTATTGGGCAAGGTGTTCAGCCTTAGGGGCTTAGGTTGAGGGACAAACTGGGAGGTGAGCTATGTGTCCTGTGGTCTGTGCTGTGTTGTGTTGTTCAAGTGCATTTCTGTCTTGGAGGTCTCTGCTGTTTGGTTAAATTTCTATTGCATGCCTCCTCGAAGGTGGGTGTGTGGTTTGTTTTTTTATGCAAGAGCTGTGATAGTGGGTGTTCTGGTCATGGCTGGAGAGTGCATAGCTTCCAATTTGGTGATATAAGTGCATCTCTCACAAGTCTGAGTGTTGGCAGGCAAAAGGAGAGGGTTGTCTGTGTACATGAGGCAGTTACTACACTGCCTCAGAATGCCCAATTGCACCAGGTTAATAGGAGAAAGCACAGAGAACTGCCCTTTAATCATGCCAGGAGAGGTGGTCATAACTGCTAAGTACTGGAGCTATTTCTGTGAGGAATGACTAGTGCTGAGGGCCCATAGGTATGCTATAATAATTGCTACAAAAACCTGTTGAAGTGCAAAACGATTAGGCTATCTGAAGTGCAAGAGGGAAAGAACTAGCAAGATCTAAGGGAAAAACTGAACAGCAGACTTTCTGACGCCAGTAATAGTTTACCTCAGCTTGGCGCCGCTGAGCGGAGCTTAAACAAGTGCAAACCCGTGCAAAGGCAGGCTTTTAAACCAGAAAGTTGAAAAGGATGGAAAAACTGCCCAAACATTCAATAAACTACAATTTCTGGGGCAGAAACCACTGTTCTTGTGGTAGATAGGCTACCTAGTGCTTACCACTCCCACTGATAAGCTAGAAGTCTTCCATCCAACACAGAAAGGCTTGGGGGGCTCAGATGCTTACAACCAGTCCTGGATACAGAAAATCTGTATCAGGACTAGACTAGTTACAGGAAAGGTGAAAAACAAGTGCAAACCCGGGTTTTTAAACCAGAAGGTTGAAGGGGATGGAAAAGCTGCCCAAACAGCCACTAAAGTACAAATTCTGCGCCAGAAACCACTCCTCTTGTGTTAGATAGACTGCCTAGTGCTTACCACTCCCACTGATAAGCTAGAAGGCTTCCTTCCAATACAGAAAGGCTTGGGGCGGGGGGGCTCAGAAGCTGACAATCAGTCCTGGATACAGCAAATCTGAATCTGGACTAGACTAGTTGCAGAAAAGGTGGGAAAGAAGCTTAGAACTTTTTTTTATATACAGAAAAGCAGCTAAAACAGCAGTAAAACAATTCAAATGCAGTGCAAGTTAGCACACTTGAGTGTGTAGCAATATTAAAGCAAATACAGTTTAAATAAATACAATTAAAAAATGACTAAAAACGTGCAGAAATCAGTAAATTAGGAAAAAATCAAAATGGAGGCACTTAGAGTATCAGAAAACAATGCCAGCAAATATACAAATAATTTAGTTGAGCAAATGTTAAGACAGTGCAGAACACTGAACAGTTAAAAATTGCCAAAAAATATACTTATCAGCTCTATATTTCCAGATTGCTTGAGAAGCACACTCAGTCAGAACACAAGGAGATTCTAGCAATAGTAGATTCTAGCAAAGTGTTTTTTTAAATAAAGTGGAAAGGGAGAAAGGAGGAACAGAATATAATTCAAGGTTAAGAAACTAAGCGGGTTGGCCTTCTCAAATGTTCTCTCTGTATTAGGTAGAATGAGCTAGTGACACTAGACTGGGAGGAGTGTCCTAGATCAAATTTACAGTAGAGGCGGGCAACTGCAAAGCCACCAATTATAACAACAAGACACCAACAGAGAGGAAGGGTGGGGAACTACTCACAAACAGAAAATACAACTCTCAGTATGAAAAAGCAGTTTACAGTTAAGTAATTCAGTAAAAATGCAATTACAGTAATGAAACACTATCTAGCAATGAAAAAATACAGTTAAAACTGTATAAAACAGTACAAAATGCAGTGAAACAGTAAAAAAAAGCTTTATAACAGTGCAAAATGTAGTAGAGTATCTGTACAGCACAATTATAAGCATTAAGAAGTGCAATTCAATGAAATAAATGTAAGAAATAACTTATTCTGCTCATGGAGTCCTAGGGAATTTCTGCTTTGTCCCAGTGATGACTAACCACTCCACAGCCTGGTAAAAAACAAGCACAACCCCCTGCAGCCACAGTGTTTAAATACCAGAAAAGATGGAAAAACCTAGAAGCTCGAATTACTACCCAGCTCTGCTAGCCCCTGCTCTTTCAACCAATCACTCGTGCTAGAGAAGGTCAGGCAACCCTGTTACTGCCGCTAACAGAGAAGACAAGACACTATCAGCAGAAGATGGCTGCCAAAAACACAGGAAAATCAACAATCAAAACAACCAGGCCTGGATAACAGCAGGCATCTATCTAGACTATGCTACCTGACTAGAGAAACCTCACAAAAAATGCCCAGAAAAGCACAGATAGAGGACTCACAAACAAAAAATACAACTTAAACATTAAGTACAATTCTTGATGTAACAGTTATCTGTGAGGGAACCCTGCATGGGTTCTATACCACAGTTTATCATCTCTATCAATTACAAACTGGCATTTTTCTCAAAAATCTCTACAAGAGTAGACAGTGTAATGTCAATATGAATAATAAATTTAATACAACCACTCTTCTGTTCTCTCCTTCTCACTCCACAAATTACAGCAACTATTGCCCAAACATTTCAAATATATCAGCAGTTCTACTCACAATAGAAAACTCCAGGAAAACAAAAGACCATATAGTAAAATGCAAACATTTATTCTAGTGCCTCGGTGTAACCACCTTCAAGGAATAACATAAGTACAAAAAATGCACCCTTCTTATACATCCACAAATTACATTCAATTAATTAAGCAATTAATCAATTTACTTAAAATTATTCATTTAAAGCAAACACTTTCAATTCGGCTCATTATTTAAGCCTCAAGATACCAAAGTTTTATATTTTAAAATGTATATGCTTTCCTTACACATCAATCTTTCTTTTAATACATTTTCATTCTTCTCAATACACTCAACATTTTCTAAAATGTTACCATATAACACACTTTCAGCACTATTATATTTTAGTTGCTGTAATGAATAATAAATTGCTGACAGAGAAAAATGAGGATGTGGTGTAACTTCATTAGGTAAATAATTCACACCGAACTCTCCGAAATCTGTAGCATATTACATGCAAATCAATGCAACTAGTATTAAAGCTACAAACTTCATGTAAAATACTCTTTTTTTAATTATTACGCACACATATGCATATCCATATTTCATTTATTTATTTTCTTTGTTAACCTGAAAAATTAACTGGTTTTAAAAACTGGACCATTTTCAGTCATGACCCAGGCCAAATGGCAACATATGCACAAATGCACAGTATATATAATTAGATCAGCATTTTTTTACACCTAAACAACAAAAAAATGCCTAGTAAATTTGAGCAATAAGAAATACATTCACTGAGGGGAAAAAAAGGATGATGGTGACTATCCCCCAATAAAACAAATGTTTGCAGATTTTCAAAACTCTATCAGCCATCATAGCATGAGTTCTTAAGTCAAAAACAATTGGCAAAGCACCCCCCCCCCCCACACACACACACACAGAGTTTCCCCTGGAGTTTATTAAATATATGTATGTTTAAAAATTGCAAGCAGTGGTACAAATAAGTGAACACAGTAACTGTCGGAAGAAATTCTGAATATCATTTTTCCAAAAAAGGGAAGTGGGGTCTGGGTAGGAGTGAGAGTGTCTGCGGGTGTGTTGGGGTTAAGATAGGCAAGTGAATAGCTTGAGAGAGAGAGAGAGAGTGTGTGTGTGTGTGTGTGTGTGTGTGTGTGTGTGTGTGTGTGTGCATGCGTGCTAGTGTATTTGGACAGAGTTAAAGTAAGGGGATAGAGCTAGTTTTATGGAAAGATTTTTTTAAGGTAAGGTGTAGGGTTAGGCTTAGTACCTTACTGAGGTGGTACAGGGGGCTTTGTCAATTTTTAGAAAGAAACAAATGGCAGCTGCTACAGTGTATGCCACACATGGAGCACTAAAGTGTTTATGTTCAGACTCTAAATGCAATACTGCCAATTCTAAAGGTCAGCAGTGCACTAATGACTGATCGGCATCTGCTGATTGTGCCTCCTAACACTTTGCACCCATGGTGCCTGCCTCCTTCTCCCCACCACAGCTGTGTTACTGGACTCTCCCTCTGAATGCCTCATTAACAGTTGGCTCGGCTGCAGAGACAGCCCGCCATGATGCTGCACATCTTTCTGTTAGAGCACCATGGTACGGCTGTCACTGTATTGGAAACCGTTACTGCAAGGTGTACATTTCAAGAGCATTTTGTGGTAACCCTTCTGAATCGGACCCATCAACTACATTTTGATGGAAAAGTAAAATCTGAACAACTTGTCTGTTGAATAACTGTCTCTATGCAAGTTGTTTAAAAGGTGAAGTACACTGGTTGCAATTTAGCTTAAAGCAGTGAAACAGCAACAATATACTTACATTGTAAGTTAAGGTTTACACAATCAGATAAATATTTATTACTCTGGATCATGAAAAAGAACATTTGTGCAGTGTTTTTTTTTTTTTTGATACAGTGACTTGTATATTGACCTAGCTATTCCTGCTCATGACAAATCAGTTGCTTATTACACATTTTTGAGGTAAGGCATACTCTATTGACACATTTTTTTCCTTACCTCTCAATCTCTGTTGTTAGTAAGGGTAAATTTACATGTCACAGGCAACACATTTGGAAGGACTGGATCCAACTGCATCTTTCATTAACATGAAACTTCTGAATGAAAATAATAATCATTCTAAATTCAAATCTTCATAATTGATTTTTTTTTTTTTTGGTGCATATTCACCAATATCAGAGTCCAAACTTCTTTCATACTGGCAGAAACAATGAATGTTCCTGTTAAAATTTTAGGCAGTGGTTTACAAAGTGCAACAGCCTTAACTAGAAGTGATTACATGCACTATGACTACTCTTTGAATGCCTTAATGAGAGTTTTCTTTATTTTTTTTTTTATTTTACGCTTGTTTACCAGGTAGTATACCGATTACAACTGACCACTTGCAGGTACTGCCAGAGTGAAATAATTCACAAAGAGAGTGGACCAGAGAGGCAGTAAGCTATATGTATCAAGAGCAGAGCAAGATGTTACAATACATAACAACAAATGTACAGTAGCAATTATCAGATGTACCTGGAAACCCCTGCATACCACTGCTAGAATCTCCTAGTGTTCTGACTGAGAGAGCTTCTCAAACAATCTGGAAATATAGAGCTGAGCTGATAAGTATATTTTTGGCACTTTAACTATCCATAGTTCTGCACTGTCTTATTTTTGCTTGACTGAATTATTTATATATTTGCGGGCATTGTATTCTGATCTCCGCCGAAACCTTTTTGCCCGCCCCTACTGTAAATTTCATCTGGGACACTCCTCCCAGTCCCATGTCATTAGCTCATTCTACCTAATACAAAGATTATTTGGGAAGCCCAAACCCCTCAGTCCCTTAACTTATCTTCTGTTTCTGCTCTATCCCTTTTTACTTAAAAAAAAAAAAAAAAAAAAAAAAAAAAAAAAAAAACTTTATTCAGCTGCTTATTATTTCTAATTTGTGTTTCTTCCTACTACTCTGTTACTCCATGTTGCTTTGCTTCTTCCTGTGACTTGCTGCCTGTTCTCTAAAGTGTTCAACTGCATCTGTTATGCTGAATTTATTACTGCTTGTTTATAGCCTGCCTAAATTGTTAAGTGTTATTCTATGTTCTTAGTTTTGGTTTAAGCACTTGGGCTTTAGGCCAACCCCTTAGCTCTCCCTGGGCTTTCTCCCTCAGATTCTGACAAATATGGATGGACTATTTCCTACAGTTTCTCCTGCCAGCCGGGTTGATCTGGGCATTCTGAGACAGTGTAGCAACTGCCTCATGTACACAAACAACCATCTACTACTATCACCTAGGAACACAATTTGTGAGAGATTCAATTACATTAGGAACCTACAGTCCAAGCTATCTCCCCCTCAAGTCACTATATCTGGCACTGAAAAGGTTGTCAACACAATCACTATACCTCAACCACCACCCACACCTACACAACACACACCTACGTATACAGAGGCCCTCCACATAAACATACCCAAACAAAGGAGACCTCTGAGGCAAAAACAGATGTGATCTCCACAGCTCTCCACACCACAACCACTAACGCTTGACCATAAACCCAACATATTAGTCATAGGAGACTCCATTGTGAGACGCACAGATGTGCCTCTCACCAGTCTGGATAAGGAGAAAGTCACGGTTAGTTGTCTGTCAGGTGCCAGAATCTGCCATATCACGCACGCACACAAGTCTCTCAACAACAGGTGCTGTTATGACCGTCATAGTCCATGATGGTGTGAATGACTTGAGACGTACCTCTCTGGACTATATGAAGAGACATGACTGAGCCTGCTGATTCTGTGTCCCAAGCAGGTATGTCCTTAGCCTTAAGCAGCATTCTACCATCACCCAGAATGATGCTGCAATACAAACAGAAAATGATTGACTTTAACAATTGGCTTAGTTTCTGGTGTCATTCCAAAGGGATCCAGTACCTGACAGCCTGGGAAGATATGATCGACAGACCACAATGCTTTGCCAGAGATGGCCTGCATCTGTCTCACCTGGGCTTCTGTCTTCTGGCAAAGGCTCTTGCCTCCCCTATAGTGCCTTTTTTTAGGGAAAAGTGATGAGGTTAAAACTACCAACATAAAAATTTCAACAAAACACAAATTAAAGGTCATACTGCTAAACGCTAGGAATCTAAACACGAAACTGCACTCATTGCAAGCATTCCAAACATCTGTGCAGTCACAGAAACCTGGATCAAAGCTGGGGGCAGCACCCCAGCCTTACGTGGTTACGCATCCTATCATACATTCAGACCCCAACCTGTGGGCAGTAAAGCCAAAGGAGGTGGAGTTTCAATATACATTAAAGACATACACACCTCCAGGCTGGACTCACATGAGACACTCCAGGTGCAGTTAACTTTGACAAGACCCTATTCAAATCATAGCTAGCTACCAGCACCCAAATCTGACTCATGATGCTCAATCTGACTATTTGAACCAGTTTGAATCTCTCAAGATTCAGCCCTTTACCCTGATCCTGGGTGACTTTTACTTCCCAAACACAGACTGGAAGAACTACTCATGCCAGAGAACAAATGCCCAGAGATTTCTTGATTTTGTCAATGCAAATACCTTGGAACAGCTAGTTGATACCCCCACAAGAGGTGATAATATCTTGGACTTGGTATTAACCAACATGAGTAACCACTGCAGCATCCCTACAGTATCATCCTCCCTGGTAAGATCTGACCACAAAGCGGTCACTTTCGAAGTCACCATCTCCCTCAACCCCTGTCTAGCTAGGATTAGACATAAAAACTTAACCAAAGCTGATAACAGCCTCCTGAGGGATGGTATAAACAGCTTCACAGCCCCCTCTCCCTCTGTAGGAACTGGCACAATATCCAAAACTACACCAAAGCACTATACAAGCATTTATATAGATGCATGGAATGAGGCATACCCGAAAGGACTAAATCATCCTCTGCAAGGAAGAGTAAACCTGTCTGGTGGACATCTGCAATAAATAAACTCTATAACAAAAGGAAAAAATTGCTGTCCAAGACCGAGAAGGAGTGAGTGCCCAATTGGAAGCAATGTCTCCTTAGCCTGAACAAGCAAATAAGAACAGTAGTGAAATCCTCCAAAGCAAGCTTCGAGTGCAAATTGGCCACATCTACTAGTGACCATCATAAGGCCTTCTTCACATATGTCCACAACCTTAAAGGAAGCACCCAGATCTGTTCCGAACTGGTGGTCAAGGACACCACATATACAAATGCTGTAGATATAGCAAACTTGCTGGCTGACCTCTGCCCCACATCAGTAAATCAGGACATCCCCAGTACCTGCCCCTTTCCCCTTATATCTACAGAACAGGTCATCACTGCTCTCTCAAAGGCAAAAAATACAGCCTCCATGGGACCCGATAACATCCCAGGCTGCATCCTACGTGAAGTCAGGCAGGAACATGCAGCACCACTAGGCACCCTATTCAACCAAAGCCTGAGTACTGGCTTCATTCCAGCTGAGTGGAGGACAGCCACGGTCATCCCTTTACACAAAGGTGGAGTGTCCACCAATCCGGGAAATCCACCAATCCGGGAAATTACAGACCCATCAGCATAACTAGCCTGATCTGCACGGCTATGGAACGGATTATCATGGACCTCATCAACAAGGACATTGGCAACCTCCAAACACTTGATCCCACACAGTTTGGCTTTGTTAAGGTGAGGTCATGTCTGCTAAATTTGGTCGACTTCTTTGATACAGTCACCAAAGCCATGGATGAGGGGAAAACAGAGCACACCGTCTACCTAGACCTGGCCAAAGAACTTTGACACTATTCCCCACTCGAGCATAACAGATAAACTCTCTCAACTAGGCATCAATCCATATGTTACCAGATGGGTAGCAAACTGGCTCACTGATAGAACCTACGTAGTCAAAGTAGGGGAAGCCACCTCAAGCAGTAGACCTGTAACAAGTGACGTACCCCATGGTTTGGTCTTGGGGCCTCTGTTATTTCGGATATACTTTTCTGAGGTGCAGGCCAAAACCAGTAGGCTATGGCTGACCAAGTTTGCAGATGACTGCAAGCTGGGTGGTGTCATCAATTCCCCTAGTTATGTGGACATCCCTCAAAGAGGGTCTCACTCAGACAAATGACTGGTGCCAGAAACATGGCCTCAAACTGAATACCAAAAAGTACAGCAGCTGGAGAGACCACAGAGGTTCCTCATCAGGAGAATCCAGGGCCTCAAACATCTACCATACACAGATAGGCTAAAAGCCCTATCCCTCTACTTGATTTCATACGGATTCCACAGAGGCGACCTCTGTCTGGCATACAAATTGTTCATGGACACCACCTTGAATGGACTGCTGCATATCCGCAAGTCAAGTTCCACTCGAGTAACCCGCAAGCGCGGCCTCCACCTGGTCTGTGACATCAACAAGACTTTTTGGCAGGACAGATTTGTGTCCCAAAGACTTCCCCATCTATGGAATAGACTCCCTCTACACATCAAGCAGAGTACCTCTTTACTCCTTTTTAAGCACAACTTGGATTAACTGGATGGGAAACAGAAAATATACCCCTGGGATTCCACCCATGTTCCCTGCTGGACAGGGGCATCGGGTGCTGATTTGTCTAAACATGGGATAAACTCTTAGCTAGGCTTATAAAGGGCCTCAGAGCCAATAGCCTAGTAACCTCCTATGATACCAACAATTATGAGAGAAATGTATATTTTTACAGTTTTACTTGATTACACTTTACATTTACATCTTAGTGGATTTGCACTGGGGTAATGGTAGTGAGGGCAAAGCAAGGTGGGGGATGTGTAGTCGGAGAGTAAGTTTAGAGGCTAACTGGTCCTTAGGTGATGCGGCCTGCTTGTGGCAAGTGCAGTTTGATTTGGGGTGGAAGATTTTTTTTAAGTTCATCTCTGAAAGTGGAAAAAGAGGAATTGTAGCTTCTTTAGGTAGGGGGAGGGATTCCCATAGTTTAGGAGCAAGGATGTAGAAAGAGTGGTTAGTGCACAGTAAACTGTATTTTGGGAAATGGAGTTGTTTAGGAGAGGTACCGGAGGTTGTAGTGTGTGTGCACACACGAGCACATGCGGTATAAAGTTTGGCAGCTAGTGGTGGGAATGAGTTAATTAATTTCACAATTAATTTCTCACTCTTTGCTGTCATGAGAAAGAATCTGCATGTTACTCTACTGTACAATTCAAAATGACTTTCGTAGAAGATGTAGGCTTTTAAATCTCTCAATATAAATTGAAACGGGTCCCCTTCAGTAGATCGAACATATAACACGTTCGAACTTCATATGGCCAAGACCATATGTTCGAACTTGTAAATGATCGATCAGACTGAATGGAGATCTCTGTACAGTGCAAAACGAGAAGATTCCACTTTTCTGCAATGTAGTGCGATCTTCGAGTTGGTATATTTAAGTAAGGGGGGTGTGGGGGTGCAGGGGGGCATAGCCCCCTGCTACAGATATTTAATTTTGTTTTTTGTTGTTTTTTCTTTTTTTTTACTTCAGTGTTCGAACTATTACAAGGTCGAGCATATGGTTTTGGCCATATCTGGTTCGAACTTGTTATATGTTCGATCTACTGAAGTAGATCCATTGAAACATACATTTATATTGTCCTATTCTATTTCCCCAAGGATAAATAAAAAAAAAATAGAATATGTTTTCCAATACCCATTTTATCCTATTTGGGGGTTAAAGTTTGGCATCCTGTATTAGCAAGCAGCAGATATAAAGGCATGAAATTAATCCTTGATGTGATGGCAGTCGACTGCAGAAAACAGGCATACAGTGAAAAGCACACCAAACACTGCTGTTCTTCCTCTAACATCTGTCAGGTTTTGTGCCTTTTAATCCAGTCCTTCAGTTACAGTTTCCTCTTTATCTATTCCATTTGCTCATTTTCATTGGTTTCTGCACTGTTCTCTATCGTTTATCAACTCATGTCTATGATTCTGTGGAATATTCTCTTCTAGGGCCTCCCTGGGATGATACATGGCTGGGGACTCTGTCCTACAGGTTAAAGCCAGATGGAAAAGATGACATCAGATATGAAAGTTATGTACTTACCATAATGACAGAGCTTGTTGTCTGTTTCCATGTGTTACAACCATCCCTACCTCCTATCCCCCTTCCTTTTTAGGGTTTTGTTTTGCTTGTGATCGGGTGGATTGGGCTTTTGTGGTTTACTTTTTAGGCCCTGTATTAGGCCCCTTGAGCTGTTCTTGCAAGTTATTAGATCTGTGTGAGGGGCAAACTCGATTTGAGGTAGATGGGGGGGCAGAATTGCGGAGTTGAAGTCTCTGAAAAAAAGGCTGGTATCAGATCCAATAACCCACAGGTGGAAGCTGGATGGAAAACACAACACTGGATACATTATTTGAGACAGATCACCTAGAATAATACTGACCTCCTGCAAGGAAGGGACATGTAGAGGAATATGAAAATGTGAATTTTAAGGATAATGAGGAAACGAAAATGCAAGAATGAGGGGAAAAGGTGAGGATGGAGGTGGATTGTGGTTTTTGAGTAAAGAGTATAGTAATACTGGTCAACTCCATTTCAAGATGGAGTAGGTGGGAAAGTAAGGGTGAAAGAAACAGCTTAGTATAGCAGGAAAATGAATCAGGGCTAAAGCTACATTGGGTAAAGCAGGCAATATTCATAGGTTGGTACTAGGCTATCGGCCCCAAGGCCTATGCAAGCCTAGCCATAACAATTCCCTGGAAATTTTTTCCTACAATATTTACTTCTCTGGGCCCCTGTCTAGAAGGCGACTGACATGATCCCCGGGGTGAATTTCCTATCTCCCATCCAATCATTAAGGTTCCTTTTGAAGAGGGCCAATGAGGTGCTATGCTTGACATGTATGGGCAGTCTATTCCAGAGTATGGGGAGTCTCTGGGTCTGGAACCTATCCCTCCAGCATGTTTTGTTCATTGTGATGATAAGGTTTAGATCCCTGGAGCGTGTGGTTCTGAGGGAGTGGGATTTCTTTAAGTGGAGCATGTCCAACAGCTCAGGGTTTGACATGGCCTTGTATGTTAAGCAGAGATCACCTCTGAGTAGACGATATACCACAGAGTATAGCTGGAGTTTTTTTAGATGGTCAGCATATGGCATCTGCTTTAGGCCTGTGATTCTTTTAGTGAGGTATTTCTGTGGCCTTTTCAGCTGTTGCAGATGTCTTGTGAGGTACATACCAAATGGGGCATTATACTCTATAATGGGTCTAATGAGGGATGAGTACAGTGGGACAATGACCTCCTTTTTTCTGGATGAAAAGCCCATAGTGATGAGGTGTGCCACGTAGAAGGATTTCCTGACTGTTGTGGCAATGTGGTTATCGAAAGTGAGACCACTGTCCACTTGTGTCCCTAAGTCTCTCATCACACTTTCGATGTTTAGTGTCCAGCCACCTATGTGGTAGTTCATGGGTACATGTTTTTTTCCAAAGGGGATGACTATACATTTCTTGGCATTAAGCTTGAGCCCATGGCTCTGGCACCAGGCATCTGTTTCTGTAAGGCCCTTTTGTAGAATATCCACATCATTTGGGGATTCAATAATGGCTCCCAGTTTGCAGTCATCTGCAAACGTTGTTAGCCAGAGTCCCTTAATGTTGGCCTGTACTTCGGAGAAGTAGATGCCAAACAAGAGCGGTCCCAGGACTGAACCCTGAGGTACTCCACTTGTCACTTGTCTGGAGCTGGATTTGGAGTCGGCTACTTTTACAGTCTGGGTTCTGTCAGTAAGCCATGTACTTATGCAGACAGAAAGGGACACACAGACAAATGTATATGTGAAGACAAAGGATGCCAGCAGCTGAAATAATTGAAACCAATGAGCTTGGGGGAGGTCAGCAAACAGGTGAATAAACTCCTTAGTACAGGCAAGGAAACAAAAGAATGCATACTGACAGTCAGCAGATGTGTGACAGAAAGATCAACAGAACATTTCTTAAGTGTGAAGGGGAAGCAGCTGATTCAAAATGCTGGAACAAAAGTCCTTTAAACTGAACCAGAAAAATAAGCCCAAAGGATGAGAAGGGACAAAAACAGGCAATAAATGTAAAGGAAGAGGATGGGTGGAAAATGATGGGATTCAACGTCAGAAGCCTGGGTAACAATCGAGACAGATACATGCTAAACTCACAAAAGGAAGGTGTACATGTATAACAGCGACCTGAACAATGGTGGGGAGGGACCAAAATACGGGTGAATTACCATGGAGCTAGAAACACGTGATTCCTTAAAAAGGGTGGATGCTGTTGCTGTTTTGCTACTTAGTGAAGGAGAAACAAAGTGGTACGTTTCACACTGGAAACAAACTCTCAATTTTATACCATGGAACAGTTTTTAAAACAAGTACAGTACCTTCTTTGTAATATTCTAGGGAAAAGTGAACATTTGTGTTAATAAAACTTGAATCTAGCAGCTCTACTATTCTTCAACAAAACATACACAATCCAAAAGGAAAACAGTCAGTCATTTCTTACCATTAACACCACCAAAAATCTGTCTACAACTGTGCGTTTGGAAGGTCCCATTATGTTTAGCCATAAAAAAAAAAAAAGATTCCTTCAAAAGTAATAAGCCTGACGCAAGTGTTTATTTGCAACTCCTATACCACTCCCACATATAATCATGACCCAGAAACTACAGGCCAGAAGGTCAAGTAAGCAATAAAAAGTGATTTCTTCTTAATTAAATGCTGCAACAAACAAAAAGGGAGAGCCACTTAATAGAACACTGCAGCAAGGCAGTATTCAGGTTAAAGAGTGCAACACTCCTTTTGAAAAGGCAGCTGCCTTTTGTTAATAATGTGACAGTCTGTTACAAGGAAACAAATACACCAAGAAAATCTTGCACTAAATTCACATATGTATTTATTTATTTTAAAACTGTGATCAACATAAACTTGCAATTGTTCATATTTCAAGATAAAGTGATCATACACTTCACGGCATTTAGCTGTTATAGCATATGACTCAATTACATAAGAAGACACAAGCAAGTTGCATGGTGTTCCTTTTGGCAGCTGCATACATATTACCTACAGGTATGCAATGACTAGCAAATGTCTTACTTTGCCTATAAATTTTTTGATTGAAAGAAAGAAGGAATGCAAACAGCACAGAAAGTTTTAATAATTAATGCAGAGCAATGTACATGATAAATAATATGTAGCCAGGGTTACATTTTAACAGATCTCTATGGTAACTGCATGCTTAGTAACAGTTCTCTGCAGTCACACATTACAATGTATTTGTCAACCTTTGTACCAAATGGGTAAAATGCCGGTATAATTCTCTCTCACTTCCTTTACAAAGAAATACCCAAATAATATATTTCATTGTCTGTCTTCTGTCAGCCTATTATAATGTACTTCATTATCAACAGACATCAGGAATGTCAGCAAACAGCTGGCTATGGTGTGTCGAACACAAAGTATAACAATATTAGACATATTTTGCTCATTTGCCAGACTTCAGTTAAGGAAAGCTTAGAAATCTGATCACTACTAACACTGGTATAAAGATTAAACTACTGCCTGATATGTGGCAAGCTCTACAGTACACTGATAATTCAAAGAACATTCAAATATGAGTGAACTGCGGTGGTGGTGCTGCGGTAGCGTTGTCGCCTCACAGTTAGACGTTGCCCGTTCGATTCTCAGAGCATCTTCTGTGTGGCGACATGTGTGAATGGGCGTTCCTTCGTTGAAGGTTGTGTATTAGGCCCGGCAAGCCAGCACGTAAAAATCTACTGACAATCATTAGCAGACAGGAGTTCCGCTGTGGTGACCCCTAACCGGGAAAAGCTGAAAGACACAAATTCAAATATAGGTTCATAGGTTCATAGGTTCATACTAGGCTATCTGCCCGAGGGCATTTATTAGCCTAGCCCATAGTTTTGTGGCTTACGCCACCCCTTAGTTTGGAGAAACTATGCCCATTATTTAGCTGTGCCTCTGTCGAGCAGTGACACTGAGGGGCCCCTGGCTTTCAAAAGGTACAACTACTGCTGCCCTTTCAGCCCAGAAAGCCAGAATTAACAACAACAAGGGGAGACAGACTTGGTTAGGGTACAGAATGTCATTCTCCACAGTAAATGCCTCCTGTGTAACACACTACTGAAACACTAACTTAGCAAAAGTCAATTGCACTCAAAAGTTAGATGCCTCCAATGCAATATACTACTGCGACATCAACTCTGCATAAAAATCACTACTAGAAACTTGTCATTTTCTTGACAAAAACACAGCATAAAGTATTCTTTCTCCCCATTGCAGTTATCTGACACTGGACTTAATATGTATGAAATATTTTTGTTGTGGCATAAATTTCTAAGCTGAATGATTACATTCCACCACGAAACTCACAAGGATGAAAAAAACTGGCATTAGTCTCAACTGTACCCAAAACAGTGGGAGTAGCAGATTACCAAAGCGTGGAAGAGCATAGGTTAGAACTTCTTCTCGATTTGTTGTCTCAGCTGTGGCTATAAGTAATATCAATGGTCATGCTGAAAAACAATTTACTGCAGTACCATAATGTGCATGCGTGTGCACACACACATATACAGTGTGCACTGCTACCTCATATATACAAAAAGAAATATCATTATGTCAGTCACATATAGAATGTCAGAGATCCGGGTGGCTGTTACAAACAGCACGGCCTTTATTGCAGTGCATATTTAACGGTCACTGTGAATATCTACACAGTAGTGCAAGAACTGTGGGCAAAACACATGGGGAACTGACAGCCCCCATTCCCTCTCAGACAAATACATGGGGTACTGACAGCCCCATTCCCTCCCAGACAAATACATGGGGTACTGACACCTCCCATTCCCTCCCAGACAAATACATGGGGTACTGACAGCCCCATTCACTCTCAGACAGTAGCATACCAAAGGTAACATAGACCACCTTAGTCCTGAAATGACGGAGACTATCTGACTTACAGTGATACACAGCAGGCAGTCCTGCATTTCCTTCACTCTTGTTCTCCAGTCACATTACTCACTCGTTGTCCTGCCAGGGAATGGTGGTTCACACAAGAATTGTTACATGAACATGCAAACTAGAACACAGAGAATGTTGCCTATATGATGCTTATCCATCTCTACCATACAATTCCTTGTATTAACACGCTGCCTGACTCCACATATTCAATTCAGAGCCACCTGTAGGTTGCATGCTGTGTGTATTAAAAATTGTTGCAATAATAGCATATCAGACAACCATAGGGCAGTGAACATCGGTGTTGTGCCTGTTACATGTAACCACATTGATGATAATCCACTGAATGCAGAAGGCGTTAAAAGAAATCTGGGAACACAGGTTGACAGCAACCTCTCTTTTGATCACCACATTGTTGTCAAAAAGTCCTTCTATGTGGCACATCTCATTACTAAGGGTTTTGCATCGAGGAAGAAAGAGGTCATTGTCTCCCTCTACTCTTCCCTCATTAGGCCAGTCATCAAGTACAATGCCCCATTTGGCATGTACCTCACTAGACACCTGCAACAACTGGAGAGGCCGCAAAAGTACCTCACAAAGAGGATCCTAGGCCTTAAACACTTGTCATGTATGGACAGACTCAAAAAACTCCAACTATTCTCTGTCTTATATCTCCTTAGAGGCGATCTCTGCTTGACTTACAAAGCCATGTCTGACCCAGCTCTGTTAGAAATGCTGCATCTAAAGAAATCCCAATCCCTCCGCACCACAAGCTCCAGAGACCTCAGTGAGTTTAAACTCACTACACAGATTGTGCACCAGGGTTCCCATCCATAATTTAACCTAAGAGGCCCTGTGGACATCTCAATATCTCCAGTATCCTGAATAGGACGCTACATCCTTAAAAGCAAGGACTGTCCTCCCTGATATTTGTTTAAAGTATGTCCTATTACTGTATTAACTAAATACTACTCACTGGGACATTTGTTTTACCCTACCCAGGTAAACCAGCAGCCCCCCCCCTATCTTTAGTTTTAGTTTTTGCCTCCTTCCCCTCTCGGTCACATCTCTCTACTGCCTTTACCCTGACCTCCCTGTATCCTGCTATTCATACTTACTTTTCCTCCAGTTTCACTTATCTGTTTTATCTTCTCTCTTTTACCTGGCCACTAGGTGGCGCTCTTGTCATTTCATTCTCCTACTCTCACTATCTTTAGTAATTCATACTGCTCTGCTTAATGTTCAACCTGATTTCTATCTTGTTTTTCTTTCTTTCTTTCGTATATCCATCTTTTTCTACACTTTATACCATTTTATTACTAACCCCACACAAGTCTTCCCTACCTTTCTAACCCACCTTTACTCTTCCACCTATTCTCTACCTCCTGACTGATTGTTTTTCTGTTACTGGTTGTCTTGTTCGTGGCACCAGCTACTTCCTGCCCGCCCTACCTTTACACACTTGGCCCCCTTTCCCTCTTTTCTCCTTTTTATCTCATCTGTCTATCCCTCCCTTAACATCTTCTTACATTCTCTCCCTATCTGCCCATCTCTGATACCTTCCTTAGTGTGTCTTCACTTCCCTGTGCCCTCCCCTTCTTAGCATCTGCTACACAGATTCTTCTGTATCTTCTTACCTCCTTCCCTTAACCTGTCCCCTCCCCCTCCTACTCTACTTCCGTTTTCCATAGTATAAATTACCCATCCCACAGCCGTTTCCCCCCTATAGGTTATCCCTAGGTGGGCTGCTGAGTCTCCTTGGTCCTAAGGGTACATCCCTGTCTTCTTGCATGTGAGTACTGTTTTTAAATGCTGTATTGTTATCACGGATGTTGTCGCTAACTGTAGCCTACGGTTTTTTTGGATTTACTCTACTTTAATTCTCTGTTGAAATATCAGTTGATAATGCTGTGCCTTACTATGTGGCAATAACTGTTTTACCTGTGCTGCTGTACTATCACTAATTACGCCACTGCAGAACACGTGGAACGCCATTACCACCCTGGGACCGTGTAAGCGGTTTTCCACACTTAACTCTCCTTCCTGCTTGGTCGCTTCTTAAGGTGATTATCTCCCTGCTTTTATCTGCCATTTAAGCGCTATCTGCGCTTTATCAGGACTATTCCCTTTGGCCTTTAATTATTTCATAGAGCCTTACTAGGTACTTGTTGACGCCTGAACCTTTCCCCTACCTCTTTATTTCACTAAGCATCCAGCCCAAACGGCGGCTTACTCCGCTCGGGTGTTGCTTTATCAGGACTATTCCCTTTGGCCTTTAATTATTTCATAGAGCCTTACTAGGTACTTGTTGACGCCTGAACCTTTCCCCTACCTCTTTATTTCACTAAGCATCCAGCCCAAACGGCGGCTTACTCCGCTCGGGTGTTGCTTCTATTTAAACCTTTGGTACTACACTCTGTGATTTAAGCTCCCATAACGCACCTATGCGTATTTAGAGATTAACTTCTCTGCCTGAAGCCTGTGTGATTCCCTTGCCTCATTACTTTACTAAGTATCCAGACCAAACGGTGGCTTACTCTGTACGGGCTGCTGCTCCTATTTAAACCCTTGCTATCACAATCTGCAGTTAACGCTCCCATAACGAGCCTATGTGTGTAACTTCTCTGCCAGAAGCTGTGTTCCATTCTGTTGCTGCACTGATATATCCCGTGCACTTCAACGCAGTAATTGAGTCATTTTAATCTGGCCATACACTCTAGTGCTCCATTGCCGCTAGTAATAAGCGGAACCTTAAGGGATATCTTAAGGTGCCATCTGCAGCTTTTTCTCAAGCTTTTAACCCTATTTGCTTTGCCTTGGCCCCTCCACCTCCACGAGGCAACCCTACTCTCCTTGCTGCTTCATTCCGATACTGCTGCCCCCCCCCCCAGGCTAGACTCCATGTGCTCTCCCACTGGAGCTCTAGTGCTGTAATACTCCTGTCTCAATATCTACAGGTGTTCATTAATCATGTACGATGCATTTTTGATCATGACTTAATGTAAAGCTCCTCTGCTGACTTCTGTTTAGCATATTATATTACTGTTTTACATCTTTGAACTTATTCTACTGGGGTATACTTGTAATGGCGTCTTAGTCTCTAGTCACTAAGTGAACTCGCTAAGATAAAGACCTGCTCTCTTACTACTGTATGCTGAAATATACTGCCTTTTGTAAGCCTCACTGCTGTTTTTTTTTTAAATGGGGTACTGCTAAATGTAATGTGCTTTGAGGAATTATTGTACTGGCATTTTAGTCCACTTAGTCTGTAGTGTCTAAGTGTGCACGCTAGAAATAAGGACTGCTCTCTGATACTTTGTAACCTAGTGAATGTTTGAATGTTCTGATTATTAGACCTCTCTGCTGTTGATTTACAAGGGATTTTGCTAAATGTTATGTACTTCAATATCACTAAATAACCATTTCTCTCCCCTGTGCTTGTTTCTCTCTCTTCTCTTTCCCTATAGCTCACTACACAGATTGTGCACCAGGGTTCCCATCCATAATTTAACCTAAGAGGCCCTGTGGACATCTCAATATCTCCAGTATCCTGAATAGGACGCTACATCCTTAAAAGCAAGGACTGTCCTCCCTGATATTTGTTTAAAGTATGTCCTATTACTGTATTAACTAAATACTACTCACTGGGACATTTGTTTTACCCTACCCAGGTAAACCAGCAGCCCCCCCCCTATCTTTAGTTTTAGTTTTGCCTCCTTCCCCTCTCGGTCACATCTCTCTACTGCCTTTACCCTGACCTCCCTGTATCCTGCTATTCATACTTACTTTTCCTCCAGTTTCACTTATCTGTTTTATCTTCTCTCTTTTACCTGGCCACTAGGTGGCGCTCTTGTCATTTCATTCTCCTACTCTCACTATCTTTAGTAATTCATACTGCTCTGCTTAATGTTCAACCTGATTTCTATCTTGTTTTTCTTTCTTTCTTTCGTATATCCATCTTTTTCTACACTTTATACCATTTTATTACTAACCCCACACAAGTCTTCCCTACCTTTCTAACCCACCTTTACTCTTCCACCTATTCTCTACCTCCTGACTGATTGTTTTTCTGTTACTGGTTGTCTTGTTCGTGGCACCAGCTACTTCCTGCCCGCCCTACCTTTACACACTTGGCCCCCTTTCCCTCTTTTCTCCTTTTTATCTCATCTGTCTATCCCTCCCTTAACATCTTCTTACATTCTCTCCCTATCTGCCCATCTCTGATACCTTCCTTAGTGTGTCTTCACTTCCCTGTGCCCTCCCCTTCTTAGCATCTGCTACACAGATTCTTCTGTATCTTCTTACCTCCTTCCCTTAACCTGTCCCCTCCCCCTCCTACTCTACTTCCGTTTTCCATAGTATAAATTACCCATCCCACAGCCGTTTCCCCCCTATAGGTTATCCCTAGGTGGGCTGCTGAGTCTCCTTGGTCCTAAGGGTACATCCCTGTCTTCTTGCATGTGAGTACTGTTTTTAAATGCTGTATTGTTATCACGGATGTTGTCGCTAACTGTAGCCTACGGTTTTTTTGGATTTACTCTACTTTAATTCTCTGTTGAAATATCAGTTGATAATGCTGTGCCTTACTATGTGGCAATAACTGTTTTACCTGTGCTGCTGTACTATCACTAATTACGCCACTGCAGAACACGTGGAACGCCATTACCACCCTGGGACCGTGTAAGCGGTTTTCCACACTTAACTCTCCTTCCTGCTTGGTCGCTTCTTAAGGTGATTATCTCCCTGCTTTTTATCTGCCATTTAAGCGCTATCTGCGCTTTATCAGGACTATTCCCTTTGGCCTTTAATTATTTCATAGAGCCTTACTAGGTACTTGTTGACGCCTGAACCTTTCCCCTACCTCTTTATTTCACTAAGCATCCAGCCCAAACGGCGGCTTACTCCGCTCGGGTGTTGCTTTATCAGGACTATTCCCTTTGGCCTTTAATTATTTCATAGAGCCTTACTAGGTACTTGTTGACGCCTGAACCTTTCCCCTACCTCTTTATTTCACTAAGCATCCAGCCCAAACGGCGGCTTACTCCGCTCGGGTGTTGCTTCTATTTAAACCTTTGGTACTACACTCTGTGATTTAAGCTCCCATAACGCACCTATGCGTATTTAGAGATTAACTTCTCTGCCTGAAGCCTGTGTGATTCCCTTGCCTCATTACTTTACTAAGTATCCAGACCAAACGGTGGCTTACTCTGTACGGGCTGCTGCTCCTATTTAAACCCTTGCTATCACAATCTGCAGTTAACGCTCCCATAACGAGCCTATGTGTGTAACTTCTCTGCCAGAAGCTGTGTTC
This sequence comes from Protopterus annectens, assembly GCF_019279795.1. NCBI lineage: Eukaryota > Metazoa > Chordata > Ceratodontiformes > Protopteridae > Protopterus > Protopterus annectens. Next base: position 10,059,521 of record NC_056748.1, read on the forward strand.
CATTCTGTTGCTGCACTGATATATCCCGTGCACTTCAACGCAGTAATTGAGTCATTTTAATCTGGCCATACACTCTAGTGCTCCATTGCCGCTAGTAATAAGCGGAACCTTAAGGGATATCTTAAGGTGCCATCTGCAGCTTTTTTCTCAAGCTTTTTAACCCTATTTGCTTTGCCTTGGCCCCTCCACCTCCACGAGGCAACCCTACTCTCCTTGCTGCTTCATTCCGATACTGCTGCCCCCCCCCCCAGGCTAGACTCCATGTGCTCTCCCACTGGAGCTCTAGTGCTGTAATACTCCTGTCTCAATATCTACAGGTGTTCATTAATCATGTACGATGCATTTTTGATCATGACTTAATGTAAAGCTCCTCTGCTGACTTCTGTTTAGCATATTATATTACTGTTTTACATCTTTGAACTTATTCTACTGGGGTATACTTGTAATGGCGTCTTAGTCTCTAGTCACTAAGTGAACTCGCTAAGATAAAGACCTGCTCTCTTACTACTGTATGCTGAAATATACTGCCTTTTGTAAGCCTCACTGCTGTTTTTTTAAATGGGGTACTGCTAAATGTAATGTGCTTTGAGGAATTATTGTACTGGCATTTTAGTCCACTTAGTCTGTAGTGTCTAAGTGTGCACGCTAGAAATAAGGACTGCTCTCTGATACTTTGTAACCTAGTGAATGTTTGAATGTTCTGATTATTAGACCTCTCTGCTGTTGATTTACAAGGGATTTTGCTAAATGTTATGTACTTCAATATCACTAAATAACCATTTCTCTCCCCTGTGCTTGTTTCTCTCTCTTCTCTTTCCCTATAGCTCACTACACAGATTGTGCACCAGGGTTCCCATCCATAATTTAACCTAAGAGGCCCTGTGGACATCTCAATATCTCCAGTATCCTGAATAGGACGCTACATCCTTAAAAGCAAGGACTGTCCTCCCTGATATTTGTTTAAAGTATGTCCTATTACTGTATTAACTAAATACTACTCACTGGGACATTTGTTTTACCCTACCCAGGTAAACCAGCAGCCCCCCCCCTATCTTTAGTTTTAGTTTTTGCCTCCTTCCCCTCTCGGTCACATCTCTCTACTGCCTTTACCCTGACCTCCCTGTATCCTGCTATTCATACTTACTTTTCCTCCAGTTTCACTTATCTGTTTTATCTTCTCTCTTTTACCTGGCCACTAGGTGGCGCTCTTGTCATTTCATTCTCCTACTCTCACTATCTTTAGTAATTCATACTGCTCTGCTTAATGTTCAACCTGATTTCTATCTTGTTTTTCTTTCTTTCTTTCGTATATCCATCTTTTTCTACACTTTATACCATTTTATTACTAACCCCACACAAGTCTTCCCTACCTTTCTAACCCACCTTTACTCTTCCACCTATTCTCTACCTCCTGACTGATTGTTTTTCTGTTACTGGTTGTCTTGTTGTTCCCCGCTCCGTTCGCTACGCTCACTCCGCTCCCCTCCCTACCCCCAATTCCCACCCACCCCCAGGGGTCCTACCTTTATACTTCCCTGGACACACCCCCTAATTACCCACCAACCTATAACATCTTCTCCATTATATCCACCATCTTATACCTTACTTCCTACACCACACCCTCTCTTGAAACCTTACCTCCTATTTCCCTACTACCCTATTAACTCTAACCTCCTACTCTATATAACTATGCCCTCTACCCTAAAAATTCTCTCACCTCTTCTTCTCCTAAACATTCTACTTCTCTACTACACCCTTACCTCCTATGAAAATCTCATGCTACTACAAACTCCATCTTCAAACAAAGATACTACTACTACACTTCCCCTACCCAAACTAGCACACATTAACATACTAGCAACCTGTCCCTATCTCCCCCCTCTCTTCCATAAAGCCCACCGCTACCAACTCACTACCTCTAAGAGACTCATCCCAATATCATTCAAATATACAAAACCTCTACAACCACCACAAACTCCTTTACTTATATATGGAGATATCCACCCCAACCCTGGCCCCAATACCCCCCATAACCTCAGCCCTCTAATACAAACTACCACCTACGCTAACCCACACTCTTCCTCAGACTCCCTCTCAATTGCTCATCTTAATATCCGTAGCATTAACAACAAAATCACTCAACTCCATGCCTTAATTGATTTCTATGCCTTTGATATCCTATGCCTCACAGAAACCTGGCTTAAACCTACTACAAAAGACAATGAATTCACCCCCCCAGGATATAGTACCTTAAGACTAGACCGCACTAACAAAAAAGGTGGAGGAGTGGCCCTCCTGTTTAAATCCCAACTTCAGCTAACTTTAATTAACTCCTTCCCCCCCACACCAGGAAATGCTGAAATGCTATGTACCAAACTCCAAATCAACACAACCAAATCTATAAACATAATATGTTCCTACATCCCCCCAGGCAAGAACATCCACACCCTAGAAAATATCCTTTGCTGGATTTCTAGCACCTTCCCCAGGAAACCATTATCCTAGGTCACTTTAATATCGCCTGGAACTCCTGGATATCCCGCAGACCCACCATACACCTTAACCTCTTTAACTTTCACCAAACCATTAACTCTCCTACTAGAATAAATAAATCCACCCACAAACAAACAATCCTAGACTGGATACTAACCAACAACAATCCCCTCTCTTATAATACAGGCATACTCCCAGACAATATTAGTGACCACCTCCTTACCTTTATCACTAAAAAAAAATGCAACATCCCTAAACAACCTACTTATCGGACCAAATATAATAGAACAGCATTCAATCTGTCATCCTTTCAAACTGAACTCAAACAATATAACTGGTCTACCCTAAAATACCTCCCAATAGATGATGCAGTAATGCATTTCAACAATACCTTCTTACAAATTTTAAACCAACATGCACCATCCCGACTAGTTAAAATCAGATCCAAAGCAGCTCCTTGGCTCTCTGCTACTACTAAACAAACTATGAGAACGAGAAATAAATCATGGTCAATATGGAGATCCACTAAAAACCCCACTGACCATCAGACCTTCAAACATCTAAGAAACAAAACAAAGAAACTTGTCATCCTAGATAAAAAAAACTATAACTTTCAATACCAACAAAACCATAACCAAAACCCAAAAAATTCTGGTCAGGAATTAATAAACTTCTCCATCCAGGCAATACCAAAACACCTACCCCAGCTAGCTTAGCACAAATACAACCTAGCATCATAGCCAACACCTTTAACAATTTCTTCTCTCAAACTGTCAACTCACTTGCAAGCTCTATGACTCCACCCCCCCCCCTCCAAACTACTCCCATCCCCAGCAATACCCATACACTAAAACTGGAAACCGTCTCAACTACCTATATACAGAAACTACTGTCTAAACTAAAACCCTGTACACCCTCGGCTGACAAACTTCCTGCTGAATTCCTTCAATTAGCTGCAAAAGAAATAGCATACCCAGTATCCATCTTAATAAACAGAACCATAACAGAATCCAAAATTCCATCCTGCTGGAAAATCTCCCACATTATTCCACTCCACAAAGGAGGAAACTCTAATGAACTATCCAATTTTAGACCTATCGCCCTCCTATCGCCTCTATCAAAAATAATGGAACGCTGTATTCACCATCAACTCCTAAACTATCTCTTAAATAACAACCTGCTTGTAGACTCTCAACATGGCTTCAGACCCTACCACAGCACTACTACTGCCCTTCTTTCCTTCTCTGATACCATAAATAAAAATCGTAACAAAAACCTATTCTCTTCCGCACTGTTTCTAGACCTCTCAAAGGCATTTGACATGGTCAACCATCAACTTCTCCTTGATACCTTAAAATCTCTTTCGCTGGACTCTCTAGCCTTACAGTGGTTCAACTCCTATTTAACTAATAGGAAACAAGCTGTACTGTGGGACAGCCATCTATCCACTCTACTCCCTGTCACTATTGGTGTCCCACAAGGATCCATCCTAGGCCCCCTACTTTTCTCCACTTTCATCAACAATCTGCCCAACTCCCTACCAACATCCACATGCATCCAATACGCAGATGATTCTACTCTCATCTGCTCCGCCCCTACCCCAGCAGAACTCCACTCCACCACCCAAGCAGTCTTTACTGCAGCAGAAAATTGGTTTCAACATATCTGCCTCCTCCTGAATCCCAAAAAAACTAAACTAATACTATTTACCCCTACCTCTAAATCCACCCCTATCTCTTTCTCTATAACATCCTGTAATGGCACCATCATCCAACCTGACAACTGCACTAAACTCCTAGGCGTCACCATAGATAACCAGCTTAACTTCGACCATCATATTGATTTAACTATCAAAACTGTTAATAAAAAGATTGGTGCCCTATACAGACTAAAGCCCTATCTCACTGCCTCTTCCCGAGTAGCCCTAGCCCAAACTCACCTTATCTCTACACTTACCTACGCCTCCCCCTCCTTTGTCAACTTATCTAAGAGTAATCTTCAGAAACTGAATACTGCCTACCACAGTATAGCCAGATTTGCCACTGGCTCACCCTTCCAAACTCACCACTGCCTAAACTTAAAGAAACTCAACTGGCTTGAACTCCCAAACCTTATACTCCTACAACAACTAGTCATCACCTTCAAAATTCTCCATTACCCTTCCAACATCCCTATACTAAATAATGTCATTACACCTTATAAGAATCTCAAGACACTCAGATCAGCCAACAAACTATTAGTTACTACCTTGAAATCTCATAATAAATCAGGTGATTCCCTATTTGCAAACACTATCGGTTCATACTGGAATAAACTTCCCACTGAACTGACCTCCCTAACATCATGTCACCTTTTCAAAAAACAGATAAAAAACCACCTACAAATCCACTGGTTCTGCCCTGCTCTAATCCTGACTGAGCATACTACTGTTTTATTACTCTGAACAGTCTGCATCTTTCTTTCTTTACTCTCCCATTCCTACCTAAACTAACATTCTTAGCCCCCTTTCTGGTCCCTCACCCTTTTCCCTTGTCTCACTGCCTATATACCTCACTCTCCTGTTTAACTGTACTTTCTTAACAGTTAACTTGATTAAATACCATTACCCTATCTAAACATACTCTACCCACACTTTTCTTTTTCCTCTTATCCCTTGCTCCCTTAAGTTTACTTCCAACTTTTCTCCGTACCTTCTAACTTGCATTTTTTTAGCATACCTAACTACTAGCTTTCTTTTCACTCTGTTTAATTCCATCGCTCTCCTCTACCTCTGACAAATGATTAATTTTCACATACCTACACTTCAGATATCCTTTACTCAACTGTATTTTCTTGTGCCTGAATTTATCTCCTCAACCACAAGATGTGAACTTTGATCTTAATCATACTGTAACCTACTTAAGTTAGTCAAGACAATCTGTATTCTGTTGGACATTTTGTTTTGTTTTGTGTTTGTTCTCTGTTAAAAAGATTGATCTACTTAGTAAAGTAGTCTTCATGTATTGTCGTAGTCTATTAGTGGAGCTTTTCTCCTCGGGCCTCTGCTGAAAATGGACATGTATCCAGCCAGACTAGCCCGGTTAACAAATGTAAAATAAATAAATAAATAAATAATTACAACATGCTGGAGGGACAGGTTCATAACCCAGAGACTGCCCATGCTATGGAACAGACTTTCCATACATATCAAGCAGAGCACCTTGCTGACTCTCTTCAAGAGAAATCTTGAAGAATGGATGAGAAACAGAAAATTCACCCCGGGGATAACTCCAGTGGGTCTACTTGACAGAAGCACTGGGAACTAAGGTCGGGTAGCACTATGCCGGGGTAATCCTATGGCTAGGTTTGTAAAGGCCCCAGGGCCATTAGCCTAGTACACACTTATGAACCTCCTTCATGGTTTAACTTTGGTATATTTACTGTGTTCAGTCCATCATCTGTGGTTTACTGTGCCTGGGGTGTTTGGATAAGCTTTGAAAAACCAGGTGTTCATAGCAAGTTCTAGAACAACAACTCCAGGGATGCCTGTGCAGTCTAGGACCCAGAAATGCGTCCTTCCAATGTCTGCCTCTCAATGCATTTGTTCCTAAATAGTGCTGGAGCTACACCGCAGTGTCCAAAACCTTTAGAATCCAACACCTCAGTTTAAGATTCATGTGTATCCAGAGCATTTAGTGGTACACATTTGTTTACATTTTCATGTTATTTTTAATTAATTCATTCAATCATTGAGAATAATGGGTAAGCGAACCAGTTCTGGGAATTCAGAATTAATGACAGACTCATGAGAATCTGACACCAGTATAAACATAGGACAGTATTCATAATCTCAGTCTATGTCCCAAAGCAGGGTTGTGATAGTGAGGAAAAAGAGTGCATTCAAACAGCAGCTGCAAGACCAACTAGATAAAGCTGGACAACATGAATTGGTGTTGATAATGGGTGACATAAAAACACATATCAGGACGGACAGACAACAGGATACAAGGACTTCCTGGGGCAACAGGAATAAGGGACAGGCCATTCTAGACTTCTGTCTGGCAAATGGCTTGATGATAAACAACACATGGTTCAGCAACAAGATCACATACAAGAGTGGCCAACATACAGCTCAGGTAGACTTCCTCCTAGTAAGAAAAGGGCAATAGAATTAGCATTGCAGTCATCCCTAGTGAAACAGTTGGCTCACAGTATAAACCACCAGCTGCCACAGACCTGGAAGTTGACTGAGAAGAAAGCACAACAGTTCAAGGAATTACTCAGGGCTCTTGCTTCTCAAGAAGAAGAGGAAATGGGTGGAGCTGAAGAAGAATGGCAGTGCCTCAAAACAGGATGTGTGAGGACTACCAAACAGATATGCAACTGAGCCAGGTATGGAAATAAAGAACATAAGGAAAGCTGGTGGTGGAATACAGAAGTTCAGGAAATCATCAAAAGAAAGGAGTGCAGAAAAAGTGGGAGACAGAAAAGACAGACGCCTGACACACTATACCAGTGCACTGCATTGTCGCTGATTCTAGTTTCATCTTCTCATTCAGACTCCCCCCTCCCCCCTCTGCTCAACCACCCCTCCCAGGTACTTGAAGCGGTTAATCTGTTTGACAGTTTTCCCTTCTGTGTCATTTCTCAGTTTCTACTGATTTCCCCCATTTGCTGTTATTACAACTGTCTTAACGGTACAGAATTTCATCTCATGTGCCTTCAGGTTTACATTCCATTTCCCTATTCTTTGCTCAAGTTCTTACCCAGAGTCTGCCTGTAATGCCACATTGTCTGCATACAACAACTTTGTTGATCTGTTCCTTCTGATCTGTTTGCTAATGTCGTCCATCACCAGTATGAGAATCAATGGGTTCAGAGCTGAACCATGATGCACATCCACTCCCACGAGGAAGAACCTCTTTTTGAGACTAACAGTGTTTATCTTTGAGTCATTAGGTCCTTGTGCATAGCCTGCACTACATCAACCAATGTTTCTTGGACTTCAGACCACTGCAGGTCTGCCCTAATCAGCTTTCTTGGGACCTAGTCATATGCTTTCTCCATATCTAGGAAAGCCCAGGTGGACTCTTTCCTTATCTTGAGCTTCTTCTGAAGTATATGTCTCAATAAAAACATAAGGTCAGTTGTCCTACGTTCTGATCTGAATCCAAACTGTTCATCTCCAGTCCTAATTTCTATTACTTGCATACTCATTTGGCAGTCACCCTCTCCAGAACTTTCATGCAGTGTAATAGAAGTTTGATACCTCTAAGCTGTACCCAGTTGTGAACATGCCAGTGTTCAAGAACAAAAAGGACTAGTATGCTTATTCTCCAGTCATCTGAGATGCACCTTTCTCTCCATCGTGCTATGAGTACCCTCAAAACCCATTTCTCCCCTGTCCCACCCAACATTTTTATCGTATCTACTGAGACCTCACCTGAGCCTGTTGCTTTTCTTAACTTCTTTTTCCTTAGTGCTGTTCTTACTTCTTCTGTGGTGGACTCCTCCTCTTTCATCATAGGATGTGTCTGGAGCAGTACAGCTTCTGGGGACGGGGTTCATTCAGAAGTTGCTGGAAATACTCCTTCAATCTGCCTTTGATGTCCTGTGGACTGATGAGCATGTTGCTTCTGACATCACTTACAAAGGGTGTCTGACTATCTTCTTTATTTTTCTCTCTTACCTTGCAATCTGATATATACTGTCTGTGCCATCTACTAAGTGACTTTTCAGAAGCTAGAAGAGTGCCTCTGATGCCTTAATCTTTGCTATTTATCTTAGCCATCCGGTATTCATTCCTAATCTGGTCTGTCTTTTCTGTCTGCTACTTTTTCTGCACTCCTTCTTTCAGAAGAATGCCAAAGAAGCTGAAAAGTAAGGTATACAAAGCAGTGGTGCAACCAGTACTACTGTATGGTACAGAAACCTGGGCAGTAAAGGCAGAGCAGATGAGGAAGCTAGAGGTGATGGAAATGAAATGCCTGAGATTGGTGGTAGGATGCAGATTATGGGATAGATGAGGAAACTGAGGACATAACGGAAGAAATCAAAGTATGCTCCAACTGCAGAAAAGGTCAAAGAGAAGAGATTATGGTGGTTAAGGCACATGTGCAGAAAAGCAGAAGACAATCTGGTGAAGATTCTTTGGGACAGACAAGAAGAAAGCAAGAGGAAATGAGGTTTCCAGCAAAGAGGTGGATGGATTGTGAGAGAAAAGACCTGTGACAGTCAGACATGAGTGTCAAAAAAGGTAGGACAGTGTCACTGAATACAGAGGGCAACTAGACATCCCAACCCCAAGAAAAAAATGGGAAAAGGTGTATTGATGATGATGACTATGATGAATTGCCATAGGGCTTCAGGCTACTGCTTGTTGCCCAAATCAGTATACCAATGAGAGGCAACATGTTGGGGATAGGGCCTAGGAAAAAGCCCTAGCATACATTTATGCGGTGCTGCCGCCTTCTAGCATCAATTCATCTCGCAAACCAAACAATCCATTCATCCTTCCCACCTTGTCTGTCACAGCCTCTCCCAGGTGGACACTGACCAGCCATCAGTATGCTCCACACTCCCCTTCTTTTCATCATAATGACCATCCAGTAGGTAATATTAGGAGTGGAGATCTGCAGCAATTACAGCAAAAGCTCAGCAGCTGATACTCAGCTGAAAGTGTGCTTAAAGAAAAAAAAATAAAGATGTTAATATACGGGATAAAGCAATATGGGTTTTTCTATATCAGGCTTCATAAAATTTCTTTACTGAAGCATTTGGTCACTCACATATTATGACCAAAGTTTGGCAAGATTGCTCAAACTTTGTAAGGAAGGAGGTGTTCCACTTATCCCCTGAAGTGGACTCACTGCAACACATTAAAGAAGGGTACGTATGGTGGGGTTCATTACCAAATTTGGAGGATACAAGGGGCATGACCCATGCAAAATGGTTTTCTTTACATTGTCAGTTAAAGTACACTTTTGTCGGTGTTGGCTTGCAACTTGTCCATGTGTGGGGACAGCTTTAAGGTTGTATCAAACCAGATACATGGTGTTCTATCCTGGTTAATAAACAAACAAGTATATATTCATAGTTATCATCTCAACTATTTCTGTAAGTGTGTTAATGGCAAGAAAGGGCGTTACCTAGCCAGGTTTAATAATGTGTACTGTAGCAGAAATTCCAAAAAACAGTATGGCCTTCATCTTTTCCAGAACAATACAAGGATACAAGGGGCATGACCCATGCAAAATGTTTTTCTTTACATTGTCAGTTAAAGTACACTTTTGTTGGTGTTGGCTTGCAACTTGTCCATGTGTGGGGACAGCTTTAAGGTTGCATAAAACCAGATACATGGTGTTCTATCCTGGTTAATAAACAAACAAGTATATATTCATAGTTATCATCTCAACTATTTCTGTAAGTGTGTTAATGGCAAGAAAGGGGGTTACCTAGCCAGGTTTAATAATGTGTACTGTAGCAGAAATTCCAAAAAACAGTATGGCCTTCATCTTTTCCAGAACAATACAAGGATACAAGGGGCATGACCCATGCAAAATGTTTTTCTTTACATTGTCAGTTAAAGTACACTTTTGTTGGTGTTGGCTTGCAACTTGTCCATGTGTGGGGACAGCTTTAAGGTTGCATAAAACCAGATACATGGTGTTCTATCCTGGTTAATAAACAAACAAGTATATATTCATAGTTATCATCTCAACTATTTCTGTAAGTGTGTTAATGGCAAGAAAGGGGGTTACCTAGCCAGGTTTAATAATGTGTACTGTAGCAGAAATTCCAAAAAACAGTATGGCCTTCATCTTTTCCAGAACTGATCAAGAGTCTCATTTATCTAAAATAATAGAGAATTTCTGTCAAAACTTAATACAGCAGATCTTTAAAGAGGGACATACAGCAATATGCTGTGCAGAGGACTACATTACCTACAAACAGTGGCACGTGGAGCTCTAGAAAATAATGGAAGAGTGGCAGTACATATAATGGGAATAGCAACATCCTTACCAAAAGTCCACATGATACTCTCGTGCAAATGTGGTCAAAGGTCAAATACTTCTCAGCTGCCAGGCCCCTGTATGGTATACAGTTGGAGTAATGATGCCATAAGAAGGTGTAGTGATACTTACTCTTACATCATAGGAATTCATGGTGATACTTTCTCTTACATCATAGGAGTTTGCTTATGACATATGACATACTGTGTCAAATGCCTTAACTAGACCAGTAATGATTCCTCCAGTCAGATTCACACTGGCCATTCTTTCAGGGGTTTTACTTGTTAGAATCATGTATTGTGCATACCTCTCTGGAAACCAAAACAGACCACACAGTTGTGGAGATATTCTTACATTTGGATCGTGACTGATCTCTGCGGCAGCTTGGGCAGAAGTAGCAGGATAGTAATAGAGCTGAAATTCTCAAAATTCTTAAGTCCTGCTTTACTACAGCCCAAGAACCTCTACTTGGAAAACAAAAGAAGGATAGTAGGAATAGACAATAAATACAATTCCCTCAGCCAAAGACAGAAAAAAGCACCTTTGTATGATGTACTCACCATAACAGTAGTTTTCTTAGGGCAAGCCATCTGTGAAGTAAGATACAAGTCCTGGATATAATTACCTTAATAAGCACTGGACTCTGGTAAGTTTCTTCAAACAGTTCTACCTCTTATCAGTTTCAAAATGCCCATACCTACCTTGAGCAGACACCCACCTGGGTATTGGACAGTGACAGGCTGCTACAGAATTGACACTGGCTACTGCCATCTTTAGTCCAACAAAATGGCAATATGCCCATACAGAAAAAGTCTGAGAATGGCCACCTGTGAAAACCAAGAACATAGTTTTGAAGTTCCACACAGTCCCTTGAAAGCCCAAAAGCCTAGTATGTTTGTAAAACTGAATGCCAGGTATATAAAGTAGGTTACTTAAAGCACCAGAGGCCAAGCAGAGCTCCAGACTACCTACAACACTAACAGGTTAGGAAGAAGTGTCCTTACTACATGAACCTGTGGATATAAAAGACAGGTTCTCAGAATATTAGTTGATCGGTGACAGGATCCTGCTTAACGGGTCCTTGGTTTAGGCTGGTTAGTCACCAATCATTACTTATCAAACTGTCAAAGATCCCATGTTTGGCAAAGAACCAGTACTAATGCATGCTGTGATGCAACATGCCTGCTATGAAAGCAAACACATCAAGCAAGTCTGCCATTTGACCACTACACAGTCACTGCAAATCAAGATGCAACAAGGAAAATGTAGTATTTGCAGTATTAAAAAAGAAGTATACAAGTATGTACCTAGGTGCCTGACTCAGAGGGAACTTGGCAATCAAAGCTGGAACAGGAGACACCAATCCACCGACGAGAATGGAAGAATGGTGCTCCTAACTCATCAAGAAAAGCACTGATATATGTCAACTGAGCCACCAAGAATATATCTGTAATATTTAACATTCAGGACTCCATTTAACAAGTCTATGGCCTGAATTCCAAGCAGATGCAAGTGTGGAAGAAGCTAGAGCAGTGATGGCAGCAAATGTTCTGGGCTCAGTGTATCAAAAATTCTGAAAATGCCTATCATGACTCTGCTGATGTGTCACCCCCCCCCCCCGAACAAAACAGAAACAATTCTTTATATTTAAAATAAAAAATACAGTCTAATCATGTGTGCTGCTATGTACTATAAAAGTAAAAGAAATGTCAGTGACTTACAATATGGAAAACAAAATGTGCACTGATAATATGGCTTAAAACAGTGCACCAAAAAATTACCCTACTTTTAATAGTAATTTTGAATTGAACTGAACAAATATGGAACACATTGCATTTGATTTGATTATCAATTAATGACTTTTTTGTTGCTGAGTTTTAATAGAAAAGTACAGGGTCCCATATTTTTTGTATTTTTGTTCATTCAGTTTCTTTGGTAACTCGAGTGTTGGTGAATGCTGGAGTGTCACTCAAAATTTCATGGCATGTCACCTTTTACACTCGTGTCATAGGTTTGCCATCACTGAGCTAGAGTAGTATACAAGCAGAGAATGCAGACAGCAGAATCCTTGAGTACTAACTTTGCACATATGACCTGACCCCTACAGCTGTGGTCAAAAGAATAATGGTTAGTGAAGCTGATCCCCAAGGAGCAACTGGCCACAATAGAGGTGTCTGCAGTACAGACCACTGTTGAAGTGAATACTGGAAGCGACCACTATTCATGTGAAGTAGACTTTGACCATATCATTTACCAGTGGATGCTTACCTGGTGGCAAAAAAAATACAGTCAGCATTACACTAGGAAAGTGTTTGGCAACTGCACGCCCCACACCCCATCAGTGTACGATAGAATAATTAGTCTATCTTCCTAAATGAATGCACCTCATGCAGGTAACCTCACAGTTGCTGGTACATGTCAAGAGTGTGAAGGGTCCTCCATCATCGGGTTTCCTGACTCCTCACAAAGAAAACAGGGACACAGACAGTATAGTTCAAGAACAATTACGAACCCAACTTTGAAAGGAAGTGTGCATTCATCCTGAGGAATATCCTATTTGGTGAAAAAGCAGACATGACACCCTACTAGCAGCGGTGATGGCCACCAGAATAATAATAATGTTTTCAAGTTCACAGGCTCAAATGGCAGACATAGTGTCCAGTTAAACCTAAAGTTCTAATCATATTAAGGGGAAGAGTTCATCAAAGAATGGTGGTGGTGGTGCAGCACGTCTAAGGAAATACTCGACCTGCTGGTGCTAGGTCACAATTCTGCCTTCCATAAGGTCAAGTTATGCAGCGATAACAGACGTATGACAACCATGGAGTAACTGAGGCCTAAGCTATACATGTTAGAGCTTAAGTCAAGATCACCTGCAAGTGGACCAAACAGGATGATAACAGCTGTACTGCTCTGTCAAAAGTACTGGGTCATAAAACTGCCACAGTAGAAGGTTTTCACCAGCCTCAATAATCCCCACAACCCCACACAGCAAATCCGTCTGGACCAAGGGATCCACATCAAAGCCAGGCTCTGGAGGTGAAGTCAGGTATTAACTTTTCAAGAGGGAACATCTATTGTTTAGACAAAAAAAGTCTTCACTGTCACCAGAAACCTGAAAGCCATATGTTTCTCAGTAACCAGCAGCAATGACTACAAGTTTTAGTGTTTCTTCTCAGAGTATTCAATGGAAGTAACTGGAAATATCAGGAATGCACCTAGTAATCCTCCTGCGCCATAGGAAATGGAATGGGGCCCCAGAAACATTTTTTTTTTCTCCAAAGCGGACAGTTCTTAGCAAAACATGGTAGATGTGGAGCTCGTGCAGGAGGCACCACACACACTCTACACTATGTGGGGGTGCCTAGCTGAACTCCGTAGCAAGCAAGCAAAATGTCTGATATCTCATTCTGTGCCCAACCATGGTATAGAAAGAGAAAACACACCAAAGTACTGGTGGGGTCTGCATGGCCCATTGACAATCTTATAACATGAAAAGACAAAACGCAAAAGCATGGTGACTTTGAAGTCACTAATATCTCACACATGACTACAATAACTGGATTCACTACATCATAGAAAAACATAAAGCAAAGTGAAACATCTTGACAACACTGCTGTGAATGTGAAAGGCAAACTTTTCAAAATTCAAAACAACTAAAAAAATCAAATTAAATAAAAAAACATACTGTCACCTAAATATACTGTTAAATGCCAACATGTGCCAGCAAAGTGTAATGTATGCTGGAGGGAGGCATTATCAGATCTAGCTAAGGTTTCGGACAATACTCCCCAAGGGTGTGACTCCAAACCTCTTACTGAAGCTCCTACAAAGCTTCAAACATCTGCTTGATATTTAGCTCCAGAGATGCGAGATCTGGCATGGGCCAACAGATCCTCCTTAACCTGGAGTGTCCAGATTAAAATAGGTATTTGAGATTGCTCCTTGGCAGGAGTCCTCAGTCAAAAATACCATTGATAGCTGAACAGATGACTCAAGACTGTTCCCCAGAATTAGGCCGTCTGACCTCAGAAACTGTCTGATCAAAAAATGGGTGCGTGGCATGAGAACCCTGGGATACATCCCCAGGGTGAAAAGAGGGTGTGAGATACCCCTGGTCCACTTGATTTCTGGTAAACTGGAGAACAAATGTGGGCCTCAATCCTTGCTAGCTAAGGGACTGGGGGTCTGGTTGAATAAGGACTTAAAATAAAATAACAAAACAGCAGAATACTAAGATGTAAAGCAGTAACTGAAAAACCAAAAAAAAAAAAAAAACAAACTATAAAAATCTCACCATTCAGTAAACGCTTTCGTCTCTGTGCAAGACTTCTTCAGACTAAATGTTACAAAGAACAAACACAGCATTTAAACTATTTTTCACAAGACCACCACTAATTAGTGCCAGAGACTTTTTATTAAAAAAAAAAAAATGTAAAATTCTCTTTGTCGTTCAACCCTGGTGGATGGCAGGCATCCAATCACACCTGCCAAAGATGCTCCTTCCAATCAAGTTCCTCTTCAGCATCAAATACATTTTCATAATTCATAATCTGTACCAAGACAACATCTTTAAAATTCCCTGCACAGTTACCATGACTATAATGCTTATTAAGCGCATTTTTCTCATCTTTGGTATTTATTGCATATTGATGTTCATAAATTCTACAGCTCGGTTCTCTTGTGGTTCTACTAACATAAAATGCATTACAAGAAAACACAAAAACAGGTAGACCACAAACTTAGATTTGCAAGAGAACCTGCCTTTGATTTTTATGCTCACATTGTTTATTTTGATTTCAGTAATCCCAGTGTACAAATAACTACAAAAATTGCAATTAAAACATTTAATCATTCCAATTTTACTATATTTAGCTTGAGGTAAGCTCAACTTAGACTGAAAATAATTGTTGAAACTTTTCACTTTTTTGTGAACAAATAAGGGCTTCTACCCAACAACCTTTTTTTTTACTTCAGGAAAACTACTTAGAATCTTCCAGTTATTCACAATAATGCCTTTTATAGTCTGTTCATCTATACTACTGGTTATTTGCATAGATGTACTGAATGTATTACTATCACATTCCTTTCTGAAGCAAATGTTTCCTTTTTTCCTTGCTTCTGCTACTTCACTAAATCTTTCTTTAACTACCTCTGTTGATAAATTTACAACAGAGTGCTTCACTTTCTTTAAGGAAATCAGAATCATCCTAGGTAAGCATATCTGTGCTTTTTAGTTGGCCTTTGACTATATTTGATTTGATTCTCCCAGGATGCATACTATCATAACTTAGAAACATACTGTTCTGTACTTTCTTTTAATAGATTTTAATCTGTAATTTACCTCCCTTTATATACAACTAAATCTAAAAAATTCAAACTTTGCAGACTCTTCTCAAAAGTAGAACTTAAATACAAGGACACACTATTGACATAGTCTAAGAATGCATTTAGCAAATTAATTTCACCTCTCCAAATAAAAAAAATATATCATCAATAAAGTGTTTATAAAAAATGATATTTCCAAAATAAACACTTGAAAAAATATGAGCCTTTTCCCAACCACTCATGAAAACATTGGCGTAACTGGGGTCATTATAGATCGCCACTCTGTTGATCTATTGATAATAGTTGGAATTAAATTTTTTAAAAATTATAAAGTCAGTATAATGTCCAACATCTCCATAATCAAATCCACCTTGTCAAGAGAGACGAAGTTAGAATCAATAAGCCCTGATCTAACAATGTCCATTCCTGCGTCACTTGGTATGACTGTATACAATGACTGGATATCTAAAGTAACAATAAAATCAATTTCAAATACTTAAATTTCCTTGATTTTGTTCCTAAAATCAAAAGTGTCTCCAACAAAAGCTTCACTTTTAACAACAACCTTTTCAAGAGTTTTGTCAACATAAACAGCCATATCCTCTGTTTTACTCTTACTACTAGACACACTCAGTCAAAAGGGAGGCTTGTCCAATGATTTATAGACTTTAGGCAGTCCAAACATTCTGCTGACCTTCGGATTTCTAGTCTCTAAAAAGTTTGCAGTTTCATTATCAATTTTTCCATTACAGACCCAGTCCTCTATACATGAATCTATTTTGATGTAAAAAAGAAGTTATGCACCTACCATAACGTTCCTTGTTAGTTGACTTTTTCTCACCTTCTTCCTTGCTGGTTGGGTTCAGAGCCGATCCTCGGCTCCGACTCAACCATCTTCAAAAGCTCGAGAGCTGTTTACTGGCTCAAGGCCTCCCCATATCCCATGATTCCTGGTGCTAGAAACCCAGATCTCATTTGGTAAGTCTAACTGCAGACATAAAAAGGAAGGAATCCTATCCTATAATGCATAAACCCTACCAGAGAGGCTACTAGGCAGAGAGGAATAGCCAGAGAAAAACCATAAGGAACTCTTCTCGGTCTACTAGGATAGGGGGATGGAGGGTGGGACGCAAGAAAGAAGGTGAGAAGAAGACAACTAACATGGAACGTTATGGTAGGTACATAACTTCTTTATGTTAAGTTGTCCATCTCGCCTTCATTCTTGCTGGCTGGGACAGCGTCCCTAGCACCTAAAATCCTGGGTGGCTCATCGGAACAAACTCTTGAGAACAGTGGAACCAAAATCAGCTCTGCTCCTGGAAACCACATCCAACTTATAATGCGAAATGAAAGTATGTGGGTTGGCCCACGTAGCCGCAGCACAAATAGATTCCATGGGCAACCTAGCCTGAAAGGCCACAGAAGTGTCTTGTGTTATGTCTTGCCAGGCTCTTGGGTACAGTGATAATCTCCCCCCGACTGCCTCCAGAGGTGGGCAGCCAGGCAACCCTTCAGGGATGCTGGAAGGGCTTGTCAGAGAAGGATTCTCTGCTCCCTGGTTTTGTGGTCCCCCTCTGCCACGAGGGTGGCGTCTGTTATTGTTCCCTCCTCTGCCCCTGGATGGGAACTCACCACGTGTGTCCAGCAAGGCTCCCTGGGATTTACAGAACCCCATCTTTCCACTCTTCTGACCCTTGTGATATGGTCTGGAAGGAGTGGAAAAACGGACTCCCATGGCAGAGAGAGTCTTGCCTTCCTGCTCACACCTGGTAAGGGTGTCCTTCACCTGTGATCCAAAAAGAGAGGAACCATCAAAGGGGGTGTTGGTGAAAGATGCTCTGAAAGGTTCTGCAAAGTTACATAGCCACATCCAAGCGTGTCTCCTTAGGGCAACGCCTGTGCCCGCGGCTCTACTCGCACCATCGGCTGCATAAGAAATGAGCCTCATGGAGGAGTTCACCACTGAATTAAGAGTCACCAGCTGGGAGGCTGCCTTAGCCTGGGCCCCCTCAGCTGATGGATCTTGGAGGATATCTCCAAGCTCTTTAAGGAGATCCCTTTGAAGACGGGTAAAGTGGCACAAATAATTCAGAGACCTCATGGAAAAGGTTGCTGAAGAGAACATCCGCTTCCCATATCTGTCCATCGTCCTGGACTCCTTTTTAGGGGGATGGACAGATGAAGACGTTTCAGCTAACTCCTTCTTTGTGGCTGCCGCTACCACCATGGCATCAAAAACTGTTTATCCTGTGGTGCAGTTATAAATTTAGCGGGTCTTCTGGGGGTCGGTTCCACTGTGTCTGGAGCTGACCACGCCTTCTGAGCCATCACAGACATCAGTGGGTCGAAAGGCAGAGACACCCAGGAGATGGAAGGTCGGGATCCGAAAGCATCCAGTATACCGACTCTTCCTCGGATGGGCTCAGGGTAGTCCAGTTCCCCCTCTGCCTAAGCATCTCAAGGATGTCTGAGAAGGAGACATCTTCAGAGGGGGATCTAGGGGACCCTTCCGAATCCTCTAAGTCGGTATCTGATGTGACAGACTCAGGGGAGTCAACATGCTTCCTCTTGCATTTCCTCTTATGAGGTGGCTCCTCTGAATGATCAGGGGAGGCCTCGGAAGAGGAAGATACACCCAAAGGGGTGCCCTGGAGCGTTGGTTCCCCATGCTTGGGGTCTGGAGGAGGGCAGACGCAGGCACCATAGGGGGAGGAGCCGATGGGGATGTTTTTGGGGCTGACTCAGGGGCCAGCACACTCCTCATGACCTCGAAGGCGCCCCTGCTTGGATGCTGTGAAGGCTCCAGTTCCGAAGAGATCGGAATCCCTCTCTGCACCGAGGGGGAAGGCTCCGAAGCCGATGTAGGAGCCAAGCTCACCTGCATCGATGCTCTGAGGGGGAGGGCAGGGTCAGACAAGGGTCCGATGCCACTCGCCCCCTCGGAGCTGACGAGGGAGTCTTGCCGCCCAGATCCCTCCAAGGACAGTACCAAGGAAGTGATCGGAGTCGACGACGGAATCGAAGGAGAAGGTATCGGTGCCGACGGTTCCATGACTCAAACCCCAACGAACTCTGGCTCCAAACTCAAAGGAGGAGTCGGAGGAGGAATAACTGCAAACATGGACGGAGCTGAACCTGATGAGGGGGCTGGACAACATTTTTTGCTAGGGCCTGCGATTTCAACAGCCTACTGACCATTCTCTCTAAGTCGTGATCTGAAAGCTTGACAACCGAGAAGAGTGGGAGGACTGATGACTGCGCTTCGACTGGAGCAGAGGAGACCTCGGAGCCGAACGTATCAACTCCAGGGAACCTGGATCTCTTTCGACTCCCAGATGGCTCCGAAGTACGTCTCGGAACCGACTGGGAGGCAGGCACATCGGTTCCAGCCGGAACCGAGGCAAAAGGAGTAGCTTCACCCAACGACGGCTCCGAACTGGGAGCCGAAGATTTAGGTGGCTTGGAGGACTTCATGGGCGGAGCCTTAGCTGGTGAATCCTCGGGCTTAAGTAAACCCCGTAGGATTAACTTATTCCTATGCTCCTGCTGGACTCTTGGGCTGAAAACATGGCAAACCGAACAAGAGTTCTGCAGGTGCACAGCGCCCAGACAATAGACACAAGAAGTGTGACCATCTGTCAGAGACATCTTCTGACAGCATGAGTCACACTTCTTGAATCCGGACACCTTGGTATCCTTGGACATACCTAAGGAAGGAACACCAAACACAATACACAAAAAGTTTAGGATATACTAACTATCACACATACAAGTTAACGCACCCAAAAACAGCCAAGAAATAGACACAATTATCCTATGCTACCAACAAACAAGAAAGACTAAACTAATTAAATTTTTTTTTTTTTTTTAAAGAGTTAGCCTCTAACTTAAACGGCTACTTAAGGAAGAGATTGAGGGGGGAAGGGGCAAACTCTCTAACTAAAACGAGTTTTCTGAAGGGGAGGGGAATTCAGGTAAACAAAGATATCCTACAGAAAGATTGTAACTACAACTAACAAACAACACTAAAACCCTAATAGTTTTTTTGTCAAAAAACAGATAAAACAATAAAAATATACGACCTGAGCCAGTAACACAACCTCGAAGCAGAAGCGGCAAACGAGATCTGGGTTTCTAGTGCCAGGCATCATGGGAAATGGGGAGGCCTCGAGTCAGTAAACAGCTCTCGAGCTTTTGAAGATGGCCGAGTCGGAGCCGAGGATTGGCTCTGAACCCAACCAGCAAGAATGAAGGCGAGATAGACAACTTAACATCAAAGGTTACCTTTCTATAGAAATTCCCGTCAGCAAACATTTCAAACATCTTGTTATGGTACATCTCACTATCAATAAAGACTGGCATTCCCTTTGTCACCTTTGGTCACAATGTTTTCATCATTGACTATTTGATAAAAAAAAGTTCTTTCTTTCGATATTAAATTATATTTCCTTTTAGGCTTACTACTAAACGTTTTTCTCAACTGCATCTCTGTAATAATAAGAAATGCCACTAACTCCGGACATAAAGGCAGATTAAATAAACTGGGGCTATAAAACTCTCATGTTCTATTAGAATTGTCAGGAGGAAAAATGTGATTTATTAAATTGTTTAACTGCTGTGTTTGTTCTTTGTTACATTCAGTCTGAGCTTTGCACAGAGATGAAAACTCTTACTGAATGGTTTTAATAAAGATAGATTTGTATGGTGAATAAGGACTTTTCTTTCAAAATGGTCACAGATCAACCTGCTCTCTAAGTTCCTGTCATTGTGGCAATGCCCCAGGTTTAACTTGGACTTTCATACCATGGACCTTATTGCCATTCTCCAAGTAAATAACTCTCTATGGTCAACAGCCTTCTGTAAATAAAGTAAATTAAAAGCTTCTTCCTTCTGTGCCTTTGAGTGGCAGGATTAAACTTGTAGCATTTATCAGCATTGTGCTCTTCCCCATGACATAAAAGCAATACTGGTAATGGTCTTGGCTATTGATTGATGGAAATTCTGAAAAATATTAAAATGCTGTTTGTGCAAGTGAATGAAAAGCTTTATTAATTAATGAAGACATTGAAAGATGTAAGTTTTGTGTGACAAAAAAAGAACTGGGGTGAACTGATGTTCACTGGGGACATGTACGATTATGTAGCCAGTGCATGGCATAAACTAGTATGGCTATGCAATATTTCTGAATAGAAGAAACCTTTATAATGTTGCCAAATGGTGACAGGCTGAGATTGAGATAATGAACATAAAACGCAAGGAGCCAAATCAAGGAGGGTCTTCTTTGTTAGAGCTACTGTTATGGCAAGTACTTCACACAGTACAGTCTTCTGGAAGTCAATGCCCATCCAATAGGACAGGCAGAAGGGGTCCAGAGGTGTAGCGACAGACAGGTCGACAGACAGACAGACATGTCATGCAGAAACTACGTAAACATACGGAAAATATACCTCTTAGGTGCTACAGCAGCCAAACTGAGAAAAATTTGTTAATGGTTTGCAAACAGTAATGCATCCTTCACTAGAACATTTGACAAAGAATATCTAAAGTGCAGAAGTCTAGAAAATGGATATCATCAAAGTAAAAACAAAAAGACAGGCTTGTTAACTTCACCATCCTATTTAGAAGTTTCCAGTCTAAACAGTGCTGATAATGTGATTACAAAGTAGACAGAAGTGAACTTCTGAGTATAGTTAACATAAGAATCTGTAAAACAGAAACTAGGAATAGTTAAGTTTTCAAAGGATGTCATGTAAATTTAAGACACAGCCTACACAGCAGTGTCATATGTTATGGCCATAACTAACTTGTAATTTGAAGGAAGTTCTGCCCTTAACATTTCTTAAAACAACAAAGATAAAGCATTTACTTGACTGTGTTAAATTATTAATTTATTTACTAATTTATGTGAACTGTGCCTCTTTAGTCTATCACCACCCATGATAAGAGATAGCATATCATGTGAAAAATGGATGACATGCAATAACTAAACTTCACTGACCAATCAACAAAAGCTTGTTTCTGTAAGCTAAGATCATAGTGTATTTTCTCAATAATGTATTAAGTTACACAATTCTTAAATAGTGAAAACCATGGTCAGTAGTGTCTTCCTGGCTGCTATTTGCTGGCAAGGTAGCTGACCAATTAAATACCTGTTTGCATAACTTCTTGAGCTTATCTTACCTGAAGTGTTGGGGAAAATAAAATGTGCAGTTTCATAATGAAAGGCAGTGGTATTTAAAAAAAAAAAAAAAACATTAAATCTGTTCTCTCTCCTTAAAAGTTGATGTTGTAATAGGATGACAGTTACTATACCTCTAAAGGAAAATGTAAATATTACTTCTGAAGGAAACGTTAATATTTTATCATATATTATATGTACATAAATGCATACGTTTGTGCAGACTTAATAATGAAAAAAAAGTTAACTGAGATAAACATTAACTTGCAAAGGAACTGAAGAAACCAGCAACATAGCTGCAAAACATTAAGGCATCTTTTTAGAGGAAGGGGTTGCATAGTATTCTTTTTCAGCACTGCTACACACAATAAACTCTCAGTTAACTAGAACTCAAGCAACTGGCAAAAAAATATCGAAGAAATACAGTACAATTTTCATGTGTTGCCCTTTCTGTTTTCGCCCCGCAGAAACATACCTTATGATTTTAGAATTTTAAAACAGAAGACAGGAATAAATTCCCTCACTCCCCAACCTGAGAACAAGTCAACCAAACAAATAACATAGGGTACAGTATTAGGTCTATTTTTAATAGTTACTCTCAAGCAGCCAGAAAAAAGAAGTTATGTACTCAACACAACGTTCCATGTCTGTTGTCCTTCATCTCGCCTTCCTTCTTGCTGGTTGGGTTCAGAGCCGATCCTCGGCTCCGACTCGGCATATACTATAGCTCGAGAGCTTTTTACTGGCTCGAGTCTAGCCCCTATCCCAACATGCCTAGCAGTAGTTACCCAGATCTCGTTTATGATAACCCACCAGACTAAATAGGTCCAAATTTTTACTAAGCTTACTTATGAGAAAAGGACCTGCATATGAGTGTGTAATCATCAGCAAAGAGAAAGGAAGGAAAGGCTAGGTCTAACCAACTGGTAAGCAACAGGGGAACTCAGCCAGTGTAGCCAAATAAAAGGAAAGAAAAACTCCTCTTGATCCTCCAGGAGGGGGAAGGAGGGTGGGATGCAAG
This sequence comes from Protopterus annectens, assembly GCF_019279795.1. Lineage (NCBI taxonomy): Eukaryota > Metazoa > Chordata > Ceratodontiformes > Protopteridae > Protopterus > Protopterus annectens. Next base: position 10,082,533 of record NC_056748.1, read on the forward strand.
AAGGAAGGTGAGATGAAGGACAACAAACCTGGAACGTTATGGGGAGTACATAACTTCTTTATGTTATGTTGTCCCCATCTCGCCTCCATTCTTGCTGGTTGGGACAGCGTCACCAGCACCTATATCCTGGGTGGCTCACTGGAAAAAAACTCTTCAGGACTGGGAACCAAAGGATGCCCTGCTCTGGGAGGCCACATCTACTTTGTAATGAGAGATAAAGGTATGAGAATTATCCCACGTAGCTGCCACACAGATTGAATCTAAAGGCAGTTTGGCTTGAAAAGCAACAGAAGTGGCCAAGGCCCTAGATGAGTGTCCTTTAACTTTTCCTGGAAGTTCTTTGTTCTGCAAAGCATAGACATGTATGATAGCCACTTTGATAAGGTCACTTTAGAGACTGGACAACCTTTCTTGTTGTCTGCAAAGGATAAAAACAATTGGTCAGATTTTCTGAAATCCTTAGTCATGTGTAAATAAAAACGTAACTGTCTATGAATGTCCAATTGATGGAGTGTATACTCTGGCTTGTTGCCATAACTGGGAAAGAATACAGGAAGCCCTATGGATTTATTTAAATTGTGCCCAGAACACACCTTGGGTAAGGAGGGGGGAGTGGTTCTGAGAGAACTCTATATTTGTGAAAAATCAAGTATGGGGGACGAATAGATAAGGCCTGTAACTCTGAAACCCTCCTAGCTGAAGTAATGGCAGTTAAGAAAAAGGTCTTCCATGTCAAAAACTTCAAAGGACAAGAAGCAGCTGCTGGTTCAAAGGGGAGGGGGGGGATGAGAGTTTCTAAAACTCGATTTAAATCCCAGGAGGGGAGAGGTTCTCTTATTGGAGGTCTTAAGAGGGCAGTACCTCTTAGGAATGCTTTACATAGCCTGTGGGACATGATGTTAGATCCCATTTCTCCTACATGAAAATTAGAAATGGTAGCTGGCTGAACTTGGATAGTAGCTGCCGCTGCTCCTCATTCAAATGTTTCAGCAAGGAAATCCAGAATCTTAGAAATGGGGGCAGTAAAAGGATCAATGTCATTCTTTTTTGCCCAACAAGAGAACCTCTTCCATTTACAAGAATAAAGTTTTCTTGAAGTGGGTTTATGGGATGAAATCAAAATGTGTTGAACTGCCGGGGAAACATCTGGAAGCCTGGCTAAAACCGGCAGTGGAGAAACCAAGCCGTCAGCTTGAGAGTATGGACGCAAGGGTGATGTGCACCTGACTGATGCGTCAGAAGATCTGGACCTGGGTCCAATATCCAAGGCTCCTCTTGCAGATGAGGCCAGAGGAATGGGAACCAAATCTGTTAAGGCCAGTAAGGAGCAATGAGGATTAACTTGCAACCCAACGACTGTGCTTTCTGAAGAACCTTGGGGATCAGGGGGAATGGTGGGAATGCATAAAACAGTCCTGGGGCCAATCGTGAACCAGTGCGTCCCTGGGTGACTGTCCCAGTAATGGACTAGGGCAAAGTAGCTGCTGCATTTGTTGTTGCTTGTTGTTGCAGGGAGTGGTGAAAAGACATAGCATGGCTGGCCCCATTTGCGAAAAATCAGCTCTGCAACTTCCTGTTTCATGGACCACTCATGAGGCATCAGAATAGCCCTGCTGAGCTTGTCCGCTATCACGTTGGAGTTCCCCAGAATGTGCATTGCGACCAGAAAGCGTTGGGAAGACATCACCCACTGCCATACTCGTAGAGCCTCTCGGCACAAGGGATAAGACTTGGTTCCACCCTGTTTGTTGATGTACCATACTACTGACATATTGTCTGTCTGAATTGCTATACTCCCCATAGGTAGAGTCTTGAAGTGCTTTGCAATGCCAGAAGCACCACTGTCATCTCTAGAACACTGATGTGCAAGTGGTACTCGTGTTCTTGCCAAGTCCCATGAACAGTCTGTCCCAGATAATGCCCCCCCACCCTATCTGGGAAGTGTCCGTGGTCATTGTGGCTATGGGTTGGGGGGGGTTAGAAATGGTCTGCCCATTGATACCAGAGGGGAGTGAAGCCACCATGCTAAATTCCTCTTGCATGACTCCGTGATCCAAATCCGATGTGACACTGGTAAATCCTGGAATGACCACTCAGGCAACAGGAGCCACTGCAGAATTCTCATGTGGAAGAGCGCCAAAGGGACCAAGGTAATAATGCAGCCATCAAACCCAAGACCTTGAGGACAAATCTTGCCTGGATTCTCTTCCTATTCATGAGGAATAAAACTTGACAACGAATGGTTAACACTCTTTCATGAGGCAATTTTGCTATCATGGCCCTTTTGTCTAAATCTGCCCCTATAAATGTAATATACTGATAAGGCAATAAGGCAGACTTTTCGTAGTTTATGGTGATGCTTAGTTGTGTACAGGTGTGAATAGTGGAGTCCCATGACTTGATCAGTTGATGGTTGGTGGTGGCAGTGAGGAGCCAGTCATCTAGATATGGAAACACCCGGAATCCTGGACGCCTCAGATGGGGACTACTTTAATTAACCGAAAGCTGATTCCAGTGAATGCAAATCCATCGACACATATACATCGAACCGTGAAATGAGCGAGCTCACAAAACCGTGAAACTCAAAATACCGATTTGTCATACTCAGCCAACCCCACCGCCCGAAACACACTACCCACCCAAACAAAATAAATAAATCACAGACATACACCAACCAAAACCCTACTTCTAACCCTACACTAAACCCCACATACACCACTATCTATGCATTCTCCTTAACCCCTCCCTAACCCTAAGGTCTGTAACTACCGCACACTTACCCTACAGAGCTATACCCAAAAAAAATAAATAAACCACACACATACACTAACCAAACCCATATCTCAAACCCTACACTAAACGTTAAATACATTACCCATATTACATTACCTATCTATGCATTTACCTTAACCCGCACCCTAATGTCTGTAACTATCGCACACTTACCTTACAGATCTGTAGCTCAAACAGGCCAACCAAAACACTTGCACATTTCGAATTTCGCAGTAATTTCGTGATTTTGTGAGTTTGCTTATTTCACGGTTCGATGCATTTGTGTCGATGGATTTGCATTCGATGGAATCAGCTTTCGGTTAAATAAAATAGATCCCTCAGATGAGCCATGACTACCGCCATTCATTTGGTGAACACCATGGGGGCTGTGGTGAGACCAAAGAGCAGAGCTCTGAACTGGAAATGACTGGCTCCCAGCCAGAAGCGCAAGTACCTCCAGGACTGCCTGTCCATTTTTATATGGTAGTATGCATCCTGGAGATCGATGGAGCACATCCAATTGTCCTGACCCAAAAGGGAAGAATGGACTGCAGTGTTACCATTCCGGAACTTTGTTTTTTTGACTGATTTGTTGAACTTGCTGAGATCCAAAATGGGTCTCCAGTCCCCTGTCTTTTTCAGAGTAAGTGCCAGATTCGATTTGGTCTGCGGGGACTTCTTGGATGGCTCTTTTTGCTGGCAACCTTTGAACTTCTAGGTTTGCTTGATCCCAAAGACTGGGTGGAACATCTGGGATTGAGTACTGATTTGCTGGAGGGGGTGAAGGGGAGAAGGGAATTTTGTAAACCCTGCATAATATCAGCAGTACCCATGTATCTTCCATGATTGTTTGCCAGGCTTTTGGGTACTGGGATAATCTGCCCCAACTGCCTCCAGAGGCGGACAGTTGGGTCTCCCTTCAGGAGAGCTGGAAAGGCCTGCCAGAGAAGGTATCTCTGTCTGCCTGATTTTGCGGACCCCACCCCTGCTGCGGGATCGGCATCGCCCATTGTTATTTCCCCCTCTGCCCCTGGGGGAAAAGTCTCCACGTGTGTCAGGTGAAACTCCCTGGGATTTTCTGAACCACATCTTCCCACTCTTCTGACCCTTGGGGTAAGGTCTAGAGGGAGCTTAAAAATGTACTCCCATGGCAGAGAGAGTTTTTTCATCCCATTCACACCTGGTAAGAGTCTCTTTTACCTGAGGCCAGAACAGAGATGAGGCATTAAAGGGGGTGTTGGTAAAGGAGGACTTGAAGGGCTCCGCAAATTGACAAAGGCGCATCCAGGAGTGTCTAATCAAAGCAACTCCTGTGCCTGCTGCCCTACTTGCTCCATCTGGTGCGTAAGAGATCAGCCGCATGGAGGAGTTAACTACAGATGTGAAGGTCGCAAGCTGTGAAGCTGCCTTGCTTGTAGCTCCTTCAGCTGTAGGACCCTGTAGGGTATCTCCTAGTTCCTTTAGGAGATTCCTTTGAAGGTCAGTAAAGTGGGACAAATAATTCAGCAACTTAAGAGTAAAGGCTGCTGAAGCAAACCTACGCTTCCCATACTTGTCCATCATATGAGACTCTCTGCTCGGTGGATGGACAGAAGAAGTCTCCGCTAATTCTTTCTTGGTGGCTGCCACCACCACCATAGCATCAACAGACACACCCTTGGATAGAAAGGACCTATCCTCTGGAGCAATTATGAATTTATTGGGCCTCCTTGGAACTGGTTCCATAGTTTCTGGGGAGTTCCATGCCTTCCGACTCACTAAAGCCAGTAGAGGATCGAAAGGCGGAAATGCCCAAGAGATGGAGGGTCGGGAACCAAATGCATCCAGGTAGACAGACTCATCCTCAAAAGGGGCAAGGGATTTCCAGCCACCCCTCTGTCTACGGATTTCAAGAATGTCTGAATATGAGACTTCCTCAGAGGAAGGACCATGAGGACTCTTCTGAGTCCTCCAAGTCTGTGTCTGAAGTGAGAGACTCAGGGGAGTCCAAATGCTTCCTCCTGCATTTTCTCCTCTGAGGGGTGCTCAGGGGAGGGTTCAGAAGAGGTGGGGTCGCCCAATGAGACGTCCTGGAGAATGGGTTCCCTACACTTGGGGGGGGGATCAGAAGCAGACTCAGGTACTGAAAGAGTAGGAACCAATGGAGCTGAGGGTGGAGCAGTCTTAGAGGACAGCACACTCCTCATCACCTCAAAGGCCAGGTGTGAGAGAGTCCCCGGCTCTGAAGAGCCCAGAAATCTCCTCCGAACCGAGGGCGATGGCTCCACGGCCAATGTAGGAGCCGAGCTCACCTGCGCCAAAGCCCTGAGAGGGATTGGGGTCTGACAAGGGTCCAATGCCACCCCCCCCCCGAGAGGTGACGAGAAAGCATTGGCCCCCAGATCTCTCGATAGACTGAGACAACGAAGAGATCGGAGCAGTAGTCGGAAGCAATAGACCAGTAGTAATCAGAGTTGGTGGTTCCAGCACAACTTCCATGCACTCCGAATCCGGGCTCAAAGGAGTCGGAGGAATAATCGATAACGGTGCAGGTTGGGCTGTCGGCACCAATTTCTTTTGGGCTGGGCTCGGTAATTTAGCTAATGCCTGTGTCTTGAAAAGCCTCTTCACCATCCTCTCCACATCATGATCCGAATGCCTGGATGATCAAGAGGAAGACCAATGACTGCCTGCCACAGATTGCAACAGTGGGGACTGTAGAACAGACCGCACCAGCTCCAGGGAGGGAGACCTAGTTCTCCTGTGAGTCCTGACTGGCTCCAAAACCACTGATGGAGCTACCAGAGAAAGAGCTTTGTCAGAACCGACACTTGGATCCAACAAACTTACAGGTTTGCCTTAGATTTAGATGGCTCTGAAGCTGGAGCCGACGAAGATGATGGCTTAGGGGACTTTTCCTGTTTTTTTGATGGCTGAGAACCCTTCATAGCAACATCAAAGTTGCTCTTTAGTAAGCCTTGCAAAATCAACTTATTTTTTCTTTCCTGCAGGACCCAAGAACTAAAAGCATGACATATAGAACATGAGTACTGCAGGTGTCCACCCCTAAGCAAAAGACACGGCTCGTGTGCCCGTCCATAAGGGACATCTTTTGGCAGCACGAGCCACACTTTTTAAAACCCGAAGGTTTTGACTCTTTAGGATCTTTGGATACGCTAGCAATAACTATGACAGTACCAAAAAGAAAGATCAACAACAGCAACAACTACAACTAAAAAGAACTTTAAACAACTTTTTTTTTTTTTAAACAGGAAAGGAAAGGAGGGAAGGGGAAGGCCTCTAAGTTAAATGGCGACTCCCCCAACCCAGGAGAGCCTCTAACTTAAATGGCTGCTCCTATAAGGAAAGAGAAAGGGAAATGAAGAGAAAAAAGGGCCCTTAAACAAAGACGGGGCTGATAGAAGGGAACAGGGAACTCTCGAAGTCAAACGGGTTCAAGGGAACAAGATGCGCCTAAAGGAAAACGATGGCCACAACAACAACAAAAAGGCAGCAGCTGAAATGTCAGAAAAAGTGCAAGCCTAGGGTGAACACACTCTAACAAATTTTAACTATCTGAATGCTAAATATTTGGAAAAAATTACAAGAAGAAGAAAATACTTAGCCTGAGCCAGTATGAGCAATCTCGACGCTGCAAGTGGCAAACGAGATCTGGGTAACTACCGTTAGGCATGTTGGGATAGGGGCTAGCCTCAAGCTAGTAAAAGGCTCTCGAGCTATAGTATATGGCTGAGTCAGAGCCAAGGATCGGCTCCAAACCTAACCAGCAAAAACAGAGGCGAGATGGGGAGAATTAGAAGTTATGTACTTACCATAATGTTCCATCTGAGTAGGTGGATTCATTTGTCTGCAACCTGTGGGTTATGGATCCGATATCGGATCCGAACCGGCATGGTTTATCCAGCTATGGATCCGAGCTCTTAGCTCCTCCCCTCACCCATAATGCCCTGCTCTCCCTACATGACCTCAGATCGAGTTTGCCCTGAATCAAATTACCCTCGAAAGGGTAACACATAATATGCAGGAAACTGACAAGGCCAGGGGGATAGGAGGGCGGGATGGTTGCAGACAAATGAATCCACCTACTCAGATGGAACGTTATGGTAAGTACATAACTTCTAAATCTGAAGTAGGAGATTCATTTGTCTGCAACCTGTGGGACAGAGTCCCCAGCTACCTGAATCTTGGGCGGCCGTCATGGAAGGATATTCCGGAGCACCGCGGAGCCAAAGGATGCTCTACCCTTAGATGTGATATCCAGCTTGTAATGAGAAATAAAGGTATGAGATGAAGCCCAAGTGGCTGCTGAACAAATGTCATCCAGAGGAATCCTAGCCTTAAAGGCCGCTGAGGTAGAAACTGACCGGGTGGAATGGGCGTGGACTCCCTCCGGTGCGGGCCTCCCAGAGGCTTGATAAGCTAGAAGAATACACTGCGAAATCCAGCGTGACAAGGAGACTTTAGAAATTGGCTTACCCAGATTGAATTTGGCAAAGGAAATGAACAACTGGTCGGATTGCCTATGACCAGCTGTCCTGTTAAGATAAAAATGAAGCTGCCTGTGAACATCCAAGGAATGCAGCTTGTATTCACCCTTGTTCTGATATTTAGGAAAGAAAACAGGGAGGTTAATGGACTGATCAATGTTTGCTTCTGAAGCTACCTTAGGAAGAAAGGAGGGATTGGTCCTGAGGTATACGTGGTCTGGATGGAAGACCAAGTAAGGAGGCTTTATGGATAAGGCTTGAAGCTCCGAAACTCTTTTGGCCGAAGTAATGGCTACAAAAAAAGCAGTCTTGAGGGATAAAAATTTATGATCTACTGAGGCCGCAGGCTCGAAGGGGGGAGCGGTCAAGGCCTGAAGAACCAAAGAAAGATCCCATGGAGGAACCGCTTGCTTGACAGGGGGTCTCTAAGGAGAAAGGTGCCTTTCAGGAAGATTTTACACAATTTGGCAGACATAAGTGGTCCAGAGTCATGACCAACATGATAGTGAGAAATGGCCGCAAGCTGCACTTTGACCGTGGAACTACTGGCACCATCATTAAAAAGAGTGGTTAAGAAGTCTAGCACCAGGGGAAGGGGAACCATGAAGGGATCTAGACCTTGCCGCTCCGCCTAAATGGAGAATCGTTTCCATTTACTGTGGTAAACTTTCCTGGTAGATGGTTTATGAGCCGCTACCAGGATGGCCTTAACGGGGGACGAGATACCGGGAGTCCTAATTAGGAGTGGAACTGGAGCAGCCAAGCAGTTAGCTTCAGGTTGTCCAGATTCAGAGTTGGTAGGTTCGATGGGTGCGATATCAGATCCAGAAAGGGATCTAGAATCCAAGGTGGATTCACCGAGTGAGGCCTTAGGTAAGGGAACCAGATCTGTCGAGGCCAGAATGGGGCAATGAGGATCATTTTGCACCCCAACCGAGAGGCTTTCTGAAGAACTTGGAGCATCAGAGGCAACGGGGGATAAGCATAAAGAAGACCGGGAGGCCAAGCATGCACCAGAGCGTCTCTCGGGGAATCCCCTGGAGGAGGGATTAGAGCGAAAAAACTGTCGCACTTGGTGTTTAAGGGAGACGCAAAGAGATCGCAACAAGGAGTTCCCCACCGTGCGAAGAAACATTTCGCTACTTGAACATTGAGAGACCACTCGTATGGGGAGAGAATGGTGCGACTGAGCTTGTCCGCAAGGATGTTGGACCGACCCGGAATATGCGTTGCAATGAGAAAGTGGTTGGTGGAGATCGCCCATTCCCACACTCTCATGGCTTCTCGACATAAAGGATAAGACCTGGTTCCCCCCTGTTTGTTGATGTACCAGACAACCGACATGTTGTCTGACTGAATCGCAATTGTTCCCAGAGGAAGAAAGGCCTGAAGTGCTCGCAACGCCAAGAGCACTGCTCTCATCTCTAGAACACTGATATGCAGGGAGGTCTCTGAGTCGTTCCACGTGCCTTGGACCGTCCAGCCTGCAAAATGCCCCCCCCCACCCGAGGCGGGAGGCGTCCGTGGTCACCGTGGCGAGAGGGGGAGAAGCACAAAAGGTGCGGCCTCCGTGGAGATCCTGTGAGTCAAGCCACCACAAGAGGTACCGCTTGCAAGCTTTGCTGATCGCAATGGGATGATGCAGAGGTAGAGCAAGATAAGACCACTGAACTTGAAGTGTCCACTGAAGGACCCGCATGTTGAACCTGGCGAATGGAAGAAGAGATATAGCTGCCGCCATGGACCCTAGAGCCCTCAGGACCAATTCCGCCGGAACTGAGCTGGAGTGGAGGATGGCCCTCACCTGGAGTCGCAGATTCTGAACTCTGTCGGCTGTGAGGAAGGCTCTTAACTCCCTCGTGTCTAACCTGGCACCTATAAAATCTATCAACTGAGTAGGGGCCAGGTTGGATTTTGCTACGTTTATCGTGATGTCCAGGCGGGGAGCTAGATGAAGAAAGGAGTCTCGCGCCAATGATAGTAGATGCCTTGTTGGGGCGGTAAGAAGCCAGTTGTCCAGGTACGGGAAGACCTGCACCCCCTGAAGCCTCAGGTGGGCCGCAACCACCGCTAATACTTTGGTGAACACCCTGGGGGCTGTGGTGAGACCAAAGGGAAGGACCCTGAATTGGTAATGACTGGCTCCCAGCCGGAAGCGAAGAAACCTCCTGGAACGTCTGTCCATGAGTATGTGGTAGTACGCATCCTTGAAGTCTATAGAGTACATCCAGTGATTCTCTCCCAGAAGGGGGAGGATGGATTGCAAGGTGACCATCCGGAACTTCTCCTTGGGAACTGCCAGGTTTAACAGGGACAGGTCTAAAATTGGTCTTAGGTCCCCCGTCTTTTTTGGCACTAAAAAGAACCTGGAGTAGAACCCTGATCCTATCTGGTCTGGGGGGATGGGCTGGATGGCTCTTTTCCCCAGCAGATGGCCAATTTCTGCCGATGCGGCCTCCCGCTGACTGGGTGGGACGTCGGGGAGGGATATTAATTTTGGAATGTGATGAAAGGGGATCTTGTATCCTCTGGATATAATGCGGAGGACCCAGCGGTCTGATGTTATGGACTCCCATGCCGCTAGGTGCTCCGAAAAACGTCCCCAGACTGCCTCCAGAGTGGAGCAGTCAGGCAACCCTTCAGGGCTGCTGTGCGGGCCGTTCAGAGAAAGGTTCTCTAGACCCAAAGTTCCTGGGAGCCCCTCTGCCCCTGGGGCGGCATCCTCCCTGTCCACCTCTGCCATGGAAGGACTGGTTGTCCGGAGCGGGTTGGGATTGCTGTGACTTCTGGAACAACATCTACTTCTGGCCTTTTTGGTTCCTAGAGTAGGACCTCTGGGGCACAGAGAAGCGGATTCCGACGGCAGACAGCGTCTTCCCATCCTTTTCGCTCTGGGTCAAGGTATTGCGAACCGTCTTGCCAAAAAAGGCAGAACCATCAAAGGGGGCGTTCGCGAAGGACGCCTTGAAGGGCTCCGTGAAATCGCAATGGCAGAGCCAGGCCTGGCGTCTTGTGACTAGGCCTACTCCTGCAGCTCTAGCGGCTCCCTCAGTAGCATGGGACAGCAACCGCATAGAGGTATTCGTCACGGACCGAAGAGTGGCCATACGGGTGGAGTGCAAAAGTTTGTCCTCCTCTGACATGGACTCAGGGGGGGATGCAGCGTATTCTTTAATAAGATCGCGCTGCATCCTGATAACATGTGCCAGGTAGTTGACCGCCCTCACTGAGAAGGTCGCTGAACTAAACATTCGCTTCCCCAAGCGGTCCATCTTCCGAGACTCCTTGCTCGGAGGATGGACTGAGGGACTCCTCCTGGGCGAGTTCCCTCCTGGTGGCTGCTGCCGTCAACATGGCATCTGGATAAACACTTTATATAAGTAAAGCTTTCGGATACAATCCTTTCTCAATACAAAACAATGCATAGAACCAGCTCTTTATATATAGGTCCAAATATATCACATGACATGCAGCCAAAATCACATGATATGTCATCCAAATCACAAAAATATTTTAAAGAAACATTTTAAAAAACTTTTTTAAAAAACTTAATACAAAAACTTGGAATACTTTAATAAAACTTTAAAAAATATATATATTTAGATAAAACTTCAGGCTAAGAGAGATTAGCTCTACTTAATTTAACTAAAATAGGTTTGAGACTGACTTGGCTATTCAAGCCTGGTTTTGAATCACTCATAAGTCTCAAGATCCATTCATATTCTTTAATTTCTAAGTGATTATTTAGGTCCCCTCCCCTAGGTGTAGGTGTAACGTGGTCAATAATTCTAAACCTAAAAAAATGCTGCTGACCAAATTCCTCTATATGTTTGCATAGTGCATTCCTGTCATAGCATCTCCTAATTTCTGACTTATGTTCAGTCATCCTGTCCTTAAGCCTGCGGGTAGTTTTGCCTACATAGAAAGCATTACATGCCTGGCAGGTAGCCAAGTAAACCACATGGGTAGTAATACATGTACCTGCTACTCTAAAACTAAATGTCCTACCATTGATAGGATGCACAAACGTATCATTTTCTGTACTACAAATGTCATCACAACAAGAACAGTTGTGACATTTGTGAGTACCATATTTCAGGTATGTCTAATAAAAGAAAAAGTGAGAGCCCTTTAGGACTGGGGAAACAGAGCCACAAGTTATCCGAGGCACGTTGAATCTATCAGCAATAGAGTTAGATGACACTCATTATTCATTGTTTTCAAAGGGCCTGAATTTCATCCCTTGCTGTGAAGAAAATTTAGTATCAGCATTAACTGATTTAAAAATCTTCTCCAGCTTTACTTATATAAAGTGTTTATCCAGTGGTTTCCTGCCTTGTTCTTTGCATTTTGGTTCCTGGCATTTATTTTCGTCAACATGGCATCAACCAGAGGCCCCTTACTCCAGTGGGCACGGTCTGCAGGGGGGCTAAGAATACGGTCTGGCCTTTTGGGGATTGGCTCCATGGTGTCCGGTTCCTTCCACGCCCTGGTGGTAATAAGGTCCACCAGGGGGTCGGCAGGAGGGGACACCCAAGAGGTAGACGGGCCCGCTTCGAATGCCTCCAAGAACACGGACTCGTCCGAGGAAGACTTGGGGGCAGACCACCCTCCCCTTATGCGAAGCATTTCCATGATGTCTCCAAAGGAGACATCCTCGGGGGGTGATCTTGGGGAGCCTTCCCCTTCCTCCAAATCCGTGTCTTCTGTTAAAGACTCGGGGGAGTCTATGTGCCTCCTTTTACACGTATGCTTGCGAGGTGCTTCCTCAGGGGGGCTGTCCGAGGAGCCCTCGCAAGCAGTGTCTTGTTCCAATGGAACAGCTTGGGGCATTGGAGCGGGCTGTCCCAGTGGCCGGATGGTGGAAGCCTGACCCAGTGCAGATGGAGCGCGGGAAGGAGCCGAAGCAAGTGCCGGGGGTCCGGAAGCCCTCAACAGGGCCCTCTCCACTACATCAAAAGCCGAGGGGGGAGCCAGCCTCGACCAAAGGATCCAAAAGTCGGCTCCCCCTCGGATCCGAAGAGTGGATCGGAGCCGCCCAGACACTGGATCTGAGGGGCCAGTGCGCCCGACACAGACGGCGCCAAGGCACACCGAGTCCCCGGATCCGGCTCGGAGCCAGGCTCCGAGAGGTCGGATCCAAACACTCGAGGGCAGGGTTGGATCCGGCACCTAGTACTATCGAGCCGACCCACCCGCCCGAAGCTGCCCGGCTCAACGCCCAACCCGGTAGCGGGTCAGAGAAGGAGCTATAGGCTTGAAAAATGGGGTCAAGCTCCCCCCCAGAGGGGGGGGAGGCAGGAGCACTCCCATCTGCATCTGGGCCTGGATGAACCTTCTCATCATCCGGTCCAGATCAGCGTCGGAAAGGCTATACGTAGATCTCGAAGAGGCTACAGAGGTAGGCCTTGAGTGCCTCCTCGATAGCCTCGACGGAGATAGAGTCTCCTCCTCCTCAGGCCCTGGTGAAAAGCAGACCAGAGACCGGAGCCGAGGAGGGGGAGAACCAGCAGCCAAGGAGGCCGGAGGAGAAGCCCGCTTAGCTGGTGGGGCCGAAACGGAGGTCTCGGCCCGCCGCTTGTGGTGCTTCTCCCTCCGGTCCTTTTTTCTTGCCTCCCTCTCCTCCAACCCAGCAGCGGGAGGTTGAGTCCCAGGTGGAGGAGGTGGAGCAGGCGAGGAGGGGACCGTAGAAACAGTACCCACCGCAGGAGCGGGAGCCGAAGCCGAGTCCGGGGGCAGAAGTCCCACCAGGACCAGCTTCGACCTCCGCTCCTTCAATGCCCTGGGGTTGAACCCTGCACAAATGAAACATCCAGAAGTGAGGTGTTCAACCCCAAGGCATCGAACGCACCGAGTGTGGCCATCAGCAGGGGAAAGCTTATGGCCACACTCGGAGCACTTCGAAAAAATTGCCTTAGGGGCCATTTCAGACATAACTAAAGTCTTTTTTTTTTTTTTTTTTAAGAAAAAACAAACAACAAGTGCTAGCTAGCACACACACAGGCCCCAAACAGCACACACAAACAAAACTCCGAACCAGCGAGGGGAGGGAATTAAAATAAAGTTTTAAAATTAAGAATTTTAAACCAAAACTATCAAAACACTAAAGGGAACCTAATACAATCACTCAAAACTAACTACAAAAATGTAATAAAACGCTTTATAAAGGATTTATAAAGACTTAGCTGAAGAGCTCAGACGATCAAATCTGGTTACCAGCGTGGCAAACTAGATCTGGGGTCATGTAGGGAGAGCAGGGCATTATGGGTGAGGGGAGGAGCTAGGAGCTCGGATCCATAGCTGGATAAACCATTCCGGTTCGGGTCCGATATCGGATCCATAACCCACAGGTTGCAGACAAATGAATCTCCTACTTCAGATCATAACATATACAGTTATCTGGCATCTACCAATCCCCATGGGTGCCGGTTACCTGGGAGTTTAGTGCACTTGCAGAACAGGGTGGTTCCAACACAAATTGCATAGTACGGAGATTTAACTACTGACTTCATTTCTTGATAGGAAGTGTTTCTCCTTTATGGCACAAAAGTTAGCATCTGCTACAAAACCCAAGAGGACCATGTACCTATTTCAGTCCTCAGACTGAGGAGCAGGCCTCAGTTGGAAATACATCCTAATTAGTATTACCAATTATGCTGTTAAATTTGTGACCAAATTACTGATGTACACAGTCAAGTCTGTGTGATAAATGCATTAAATTAGACAGCACCTACCAAAAGGGAAGGCAATTAGCCTTCATCTCATTCAGAGGTAGGCTGCAAATTATTTAATTTATTCTTAAAAAAATCCTTAAAGTAACGTATGTAATACTGGCTCTTAGTGATTTTTCAAAGTTAGATATAGATCAAAGCATCTGAGGAGTCACATGCCACAATGCATTTTACTCTTGTCTGTAGTTATGCATTTTGTTTTTATTTTTTTTTATTATTAGAAAGTTTTGAAAACTTTTTACTAAACCATACTCCAAATAAATTTAGGATTTACTACTGTGATGTTACCTTGGGGTAATGTATGTTGCGTCCATAGACTTTATTAATGGGACACTTTAGCTTATCCGCAGTAGCGTGTTCATTAGTCTATGTACGCAACAATAGTTTTTCTGACGCTGCTTTTCCTCTATGACATCAGTATATGGAAATCATATTTTTAACAGTGTTTTTTCTTGCTGAAATACAACAAGAAAATGTTCCCTAATGGGTAAAGGTGCTATTAAGCAGTTAGCAAGATTAGAAAAAAAGTTGGAAATCACTAACAAAAGACTAGTGGAGACGTACATTTTCTTTCTCATTCTGTCCAGTACACTGGACTCCCACTGTTAAGTTGTAAAGCCTGTGTTACCTGCTTGAGGCAGTTATAAATATTTCAAATACATGGAAGGGTCTGTTCTAAGGACAACAATTTCTTTAATTATTTACAAATAGATGTCCATGAGTCTGGATGCTTGGTATTTTTAGGCAATAAGTCCTTGTAACAGTCTAAAAGTGGCATTCTGTTTTTCGGAAAACAGAGTGGACTCGTTCTGGTAGGAGAAGGTCCTCTCTCCCTGACCCCATATGTAATGCTATGACATTGCTTAGATGCTTTTCTCAAAAAAGAAATCAGGCAGTGGAGGCTTTCAGGTCTAGGAAGTGAAATATTTACAAACGTATATATCCCTCTCCCAATAACTCACCGCTCACAACAGTACGTAATACAATTCAACTCTTATTTCATAGACAGTAGGGTGCATCTAACCAAGTATTCTCCAACATCTAATCCTAATTCTACCCAAAAGCTGTGTATCAGCACATCTACTTTCAGCTTCAAACCTGGGCTCACATCCTATATAAAACTACTTGTATTCAAACTATGTTGCACTTCAGCTGATGACCTTTCAAGTGAGTCCTTTAAAACAGCAGCCAATAACACTGACTATCCTGTTCAGTCCTTATAAATATGTCAGTCCAGGAGTCTCATTCCCTCTTACTAGAAAAAGTCACACATTATCCCTCTGCACAAATAAGTAAATTCAACAGACATTACTAACTTTAGACCTATAGCAATCTTATGCCCCACTTTGCAAAATACTTGAAAAATGTATTTGAAAAAACTGTTAAACTATCTCCTGAAGGAACTCCTATCCCCCACACAACATGGCTTCTGTCCTTCCATAATAGTAACACTTCTAACCTACACAGATACTGTCAATGACACTATAGATAATGGCACTGTAAAAGTTGCAGACTCCAAATCTGACCTCAAAGCAGTGACAAGTGGAGTACCACAGGGTTCCGTCCTGGGACCTCTCCTGTTTGGTAAATACTTCTCTGAAGTACAAGCTAACACAGAAGGCCTCTGGCTAACGAAGTTCGCAGATGACTGCAAACTAGGTGCCATAGTCAAGTCCTCAAATGATGTGGACATCCTACAGAAGGGCCTCACTGAGACAGATGCCTGGTGTCAGGGCCATGGCCTAAAGCTCAATGCCAAAAAGTGCAGTGCCATCCCCTTTGGCAAAAACTCTGTACCCATGAGCTACCACATAGGCAGCAATCTACTTAACACCAAATGCATGATAAGAGTCCTTGGGACCCAGGTGGACAGTAGTCTCGCCTTTGATAGTCACATCGCCACAGTAGTCAGGAAGTCCTATTACGTGGCACACGTCATCATAAAAGGGTTCTCATCCAGGAAAAAAAGAGGTCACTGTTCCCCTCTAGACCCATTATAGAGTACAAAGCCCCTTTTGGAATGTACCTCACAAGACATCTGCAGCAGCTGGAAAGGCCACAGAAGTACCTCACAAAGAGGATTACTGGCCTCAAACAAATGCCCTACACTGACCGCCTCAACAAACTCCAGCTTTACTCCGTAGCATATCGCCTACTCTGAGGTGATCTCTGCCTAGTATATAAATCTGCCTAGTATATAAAGCTATGTCAAACCCAGAGCTGTTGGACATGCTACACCTAAAGAAATCCCAATCCCTCCGAGCTACACACTCTAGGGACCTAGACCTTGTCACCACAATAAACAGGACATGCTGGAGGGATAGATTCCTGTCCCAGAGACTTCCCATACACTGGAACAGACTACCCATCTATGTCAAGCAAAGTTCTTCATTAGCACTCTTCAAGAAAAATCTTGATGAGTGGATGGGAAATAGGAAATACACCCCGGGGATCACTTCTGTGTCTCTGCCCGACAGTGGCACAGGAAAATAACTTTCTTGGGTGGTGTAAGCTGGGGAACCTTGTTGGCTAGGCTTACATAGGCCTTTGGGCCGATAGCCTAGTACTTAACTATGAACCAAAGTACATTCCTACTTATTTCTAGACTTGTCTAGAGACTTCGACACAGTTTGTCACAGCACACGTCTACTTCATATGTCCTCATTAGGTCTCTCTCAGCCCACCCTTCCATAGTTCAAAAGCTACCTATCCAATAGGTATTAGTAAAATGTCACGCCATCCTCTCTCCATACCTCCCAGTCACCACTGATGTACCATAAGGCTCTATCCTCAATCCCTTGCTCTTTAACATAGTCAACAACATACTCCAGGCCTCCCTAATACAGTAAGCAGATGACCACATTCATTTGCACATTTGACATTGACTAATACAGTACGCAGATGACCACATTCATTTGCACATTTGACATTGACTAATACAGTATGCAGATGACCACATCATTTGCACATTTGACATTGACAACATGGAACACCTCCAACAAATTTCTCAGGAAGCTTAAACAGCCACTGAGACAATGCTTTGTAACTCACAACTCATGTTCAACTCTAAAAACTTCTATTTTTTTCTAAAAATCCCTCTCTTGTGAAAAATGTTAAAGTTCTCTCTCTTGATAATACAACCACAGAAGTCAATTCTCATTGCAAATTATTAGGGATGATACAGGACAATAATCTTAAATTCAACCTGCATATACAAAATTGCATAAGAAAAACTAACCAAAAATTAGGGATGTTTTACAGAGCCAAAAACATTCTCACTAACGCAACTAAACCTACTCTTGCCACTACTTATTTCCTCCCCACACTTCTTTATGGTGTTCCCATCCTTATTAACCTCCAGGCATTACAAAAATCAAACTATGAACAATGCTATAACAATGTTGCTAAATTTACAGCAAATACTCCTTTTAGAAGGGCTAAATTGGTTGGGAACTCCTCATCAACTAACAAATATACAGCTTCTTACCACCTGTAAAATTATCGAGCATTCATCTGCTTGCCCAGCACTAAACAACATTCTACTCAACTATATTCCCAGTTGATCATTACGATCTAAAAACTCCTACCTGTCCACAAACCTATTGAAGCTGCTAGGCACTGTCAATACTCATAACATATTGCTAAGGCCTGCAGCTCCTTACCTGTATGCACCAGGTCAATACCCTCTCAACCTCTTAGCCCAAGAAATCTGGACAAAGCCCAACATAATGGGGGTGACAAAGGCTCAAAAATAGGGACAGAGTTTAAATATTATTCTTATAAACTTATAAAGTTACTAGAATAAAAGTGTATGTATTAAAATGCATTTTCTAAATGACATGAAGTCTGAAACTCAAATTTCACATTAGTTACTAATTTTACTCCTCCAATCATCCAAGTGATTTGCCAGAAAACCAAAACTTCTTTGAGGAACAGGCAAAGATTTTGAGGCAAAAATCTGGACAGCTGAGAAGGCAAAACCATTATGAAAGACTTACTAGCCAAAATATGTCTTTGTTCTTGCTCAACACCAGGATAAACTGTATCCCTAAATCTGAACAAGTACCTATTCATACCTTAATACCTCCTTACTCTCCCTTCTTACATCTATTTTTCTTACCCGTTTTTCTCCCCAAAATATATCATAAACTTACTTTTTTCACTTCACATTGCAATTCCTGCTTGTATTATACTCACTTACCTTTAATTTCTCTATATACTGTCTAAAATCAATACTGTGTTTGTTAATTTAAACTGAGACCACAGTAGCATACTGATATAAGGTTATCCTGTTTTTTCACCTGAGAAATGGTTAAGAAATGACTTACAGTTTCAGAGCAGTCCTTGGTCAATTGTGATTGCTTCTTAAACACAAACTTGTCTTTGCTTTGGCTCATTAGCAGCAGTACAAAGAACTGCCTGCTCACACCCTTGTTCTCCCCTCCCCCTTCCCTGTTTATTACCTTAAGACAATCCCAAAGTTAATAAATATTACCTGTGGCAGGCACCAGTTTTACAACTAGAACCACCCTTGTCACTATCATATGTTCATTTATCAGTTAACTCTGTTACCCAATTGTTTCCAGCCCCCTCATAAGAGCAACTAACAGGGTCTCTACCCGCTTCGCTCCCCACCCTGCCCCCTATTCCCTCCCGCCCCCAGTGGTCCCACCTTTATTACACTCACAAACCCCTCCCATTTTTCCAGTAGCCAACCACAGCACTAACCCAACACTACATCCTCCATCTTCCCACTACTATCACACCTCCTCAACTAACATGTACAAGCATACCTTACCTATGCTCACAGCATGCACTCTCCTTGCATATCTTACATCCTACCAAAGCTCCATCATTCCCCCACTCAACCACTACCACTGTACTACTACTCACACCACCACTCATGTCTCACCCTCACTCAGCTCCCCTCCCACCAACTCAAGAAACTTCCCTATGCACCCCTCACATATTCTACCAACTATATTACTCAAACATAAAGCATCCCTACAACTTAACAGAGTAACCCTCCCACCATACCTATTTCCCAAAGAGCACAATCATAAAGTTTCCCTTATAAACAAACATATTCAAAAACTTAGAAAACTAATAACCTCATGCATATCTAAACTAGCCCTAAGTGGAGATATCCACCCCAACCCTGGCCCTACCATCTCCAACCCCAACCCTCATAATCAGACTAGAAACCACAACTTCTCCCATATTACAACCAGTAGAAAGCCAAGTGACTTCCTTCTACTAAGCCTAAATATTAGAAGTATATCCAACAAAGTCCATGAACTCCATGCCACCATAGACTTGTACTCCCCAGATATAGTCATCCTGACAGAAACCTGGCTAAAACCTCACATTACCAGTGAGCAAATACTCCCTACAGGTTATGGCATACTAAGAGTAGACCGGCCAAACAAGAAAGGAGGCGGTGTAGCTATAATATTTAAACAGCATCTAAACATCCAGATCTTAAAATCATCAGCTCCACAAATAGGCAATGAAGAAATAATATATACCAACCTCAAAATAAACCATCAACATAATTGGATGCTACTTCCCACCTGGCCAAAACATCACTCCACTAGAAAACCTCCTCAGCTGGTCTACCCACCATCTCCCCCAACAGACTATCATTTTAGGTGATTTCAATATTGACTGGCAATCCTGTTCTGGCAACCATTCAACCCATCATGTAAACCTTCATGGCTTCACCCAACTAGTCCAGTCGCCAACCAGGATAAATAAAACTCCAGCAAGCACACTACCCTGGAATGGATACTAGTCAGTAAGAACCCCCAGTCATATATAACAGGCTGCTTATCAGACAGCCTCAGTGATCACTCCTCAACATTCCTACTCAAAAAATACCTATACCAAGCTAAACCTGTCATCTACCGTCAAATACGTAAAAAACTAAACTTTAACCCACTGACATTCATCTCATCCCTTAAAGAATGTAACTGGCATCCTCTAAAGTAAGTCAGTCTTGATGACGCAGTTGAATTTTTTAATACTACCTTCCTGAGCATCCTTAATTACCATGCCCCCATAAGATTTTCCAGAATCAAAGCACAACCCTCCCCATGGCTACAGAAAACCACTAAGTCAGAAATGAAAAACAGGGATAAAGCCTGGGAGCACTGGTGCAAAACCAAAACCCCCTCAACTAGTCTGCCCTAGACTTCTCTCAACACAGCCCCAAACAATTCTGGTCCTCCATAAACTCCATCCTCCACCCAGGTAAAGTCAGTACCCCTCCTCCTAACATCCCTCACTCCTCAAAAAATATTGCTACCTCATTCAACACACACTTCACACAAACCATACTACCACTAGCTAAACAACACAACCCCCTCCCCTCCAACCCACACCTTCAACTAGTAATCTCCCCACTGCCTTCTCTTTTTCTCCTGTACCTACCTCCAACATAAAAAACTCTTAACTAAACTTAAGCCCACCGGATTAGCAGCAGACAACCTCCCAAGTTGAATACCTACAAATCGCAGCTGATGCTCTGGCCTACCCAGTATCCATCTTGATTAACCAATCTCTGTCAGAAAGTTACGTTACCACACTGTGGAAAGTATCACATATAATTCCCCTCCACAAAGGTGGACCCTCCACAGAACTAACCAATTACTGCCCCATAGCTATTCTCTCTCCACTCTCCAAAATACTAGAGAGATGCATACACTCTCAGGTCTCAGACTACCTCCTTACTAACAACCTCCTTTCCAATACTCAGCATGGTTTCTGACCAAACCATAGCACCAACACTGCCTTACTCTCCTTTACTAACACTATCCTTCAGCATAAAATCAATGTCTCTCTCTCCTCTGCTACTTTCCTAGACCTATCTAAAGCATTTGACATGGTCCCACACAAACAACTCATCTCTGTCCTCAATAACCTATCCTTCTCACAATCAGTCACCAACTGGTTTCAGAGTTACCTGTCTGACCGCCAACAATCCGTTGTATGGCAGAATGACATATCTCCCCAACTACCTGTCTCCATAGGGGTTCCCCAAGGATCCATCCTTGGACCCCTACTCTTCTCTGTTTTCACCAATAATCTAGCCTCTGCCACCAAACATGGCACACTCATACAATACGCAGATGACTCAACCATCATCTGTTCAGCCCAGTCCCTACCCAAACTGCAAAACGTCACACAGGAAGCTTTTCCTCTGTTGAAACTTGGTTATCCGATGCCCAATTAATACTCAACACAAACAAAACTAAACTACTCATCTTCCAACCCATCAAACAAACTCAAAATAACTCTCACTTTAACATCACAGCAAAAGACAACACCACTATATACCCAACTGAACACACCAAATTGCTAGGAGTGGAAATAGGCAATAAACTAAAATTTGACATTCACATATCCTTGACCATAAAAAAGTCCACAAAAAACTAGGAGCACTATACAGAAATAAGCAACTTCTCACCAAAGCAGCAAAGATTTCAATAGCAAATTCCCACCTTATCTCCACCCTACTTTATGCCTGTCCAATATATACCAACCTAAGGTAATGCGATCTAAACAAGCTAGAGACCTGCTACAACAAAATCGCCAAATTCGCCACAGGGGTATCCTACCGTAGTCACCACTGTCTCTCACTTGCTGAACTGGGTTGGCTTGAAATCCCTCACCTCCTTCAATGGTATCAACTCTCACTCGCCCACAAACTAGAAAATCATCCACTAAATGTCCCATCCCTCCAGAATCTACTCCATCCCTATCGCACCACCAGACCACTAAGATCCAGCAACAAAAATCACTTGCAGATCACTAAAGCCAATAACTCTGCTGGAGAAGCACTATTCTCTTGCACCATAGCCAAATTATGGAACTCCCTCCCACCCACAATTACCTCCATACCATCATGCACCCACTTCAAAACTTTACTAAAAGCGCACCTAAAAACATGCTGGCTATGCCCTTGCAACTCCCACTCTAATATCACCCTCCCCATCAAACCACTACCTTTCTTTCCACTCCACTAACTACTTTGATTATAGCAAGCTCAGATGCTCATAACCCAGTACTTATTTATACAGCAGGAACTTATTCTTGTAACATTTGTTAATGTCTGTTATGTACTTCACAGATAAAGATTCTAGTTGTCTACTGATGTACTAAGTTCTTCATCTGTAAATATGTTGTAAGTAATTGCTATGTAAATTGTTAATCGCTATGTAATCCAATGTAACTACTGTCTGTTTATTTTAACTGTGGAGCTTTTCTCCCCGGGCCTCCGCTGAAAATTGACTTGCGTCCAGTCGGACACTCCTGGTCAACAAATATAAATAAAAATAAATAAAAATAAAAAAATTCTCTGAATATTAAATCACTGTCACATAACTTGCATATATTCTTAACCAATGCTTTCATATTATGTCTAATTTTGGTATAATTATGTAAAGTGTAAATGTTTTTGTATTATTTTTGAAGATTGAAAAGTTATTGTTCTTAAAATGTTTTGTAATACTTTGGAGCTTCTCTGTCCAGGCCTCTGCTGAAAATGGGCTCCTACCCAGTCAGACTTTCCCAGTAATCAGATGTCAGTAAATACATAAATAAATTAATATATGGTGGAAGTAAGTGGCAATGAGCACCTCCACAGCAGGTCTTCTTTTCTCATTCCTTTTTTAGGACAGAAACATGTAACGTCATATGCCTGGCAATCCTCGAATGTATTCCTGAAGTGAGTCATCAGGTTTAGCAAATGTACATACTTGAAAATATATTTACTTGGCAGACTATGTTTTCTGACATTTTCTAGGGAGTAGACGATGCAAACCAAGTTTCAGAAGGCTAAATATCAGGCTTGGAGTTATTTGGGTTGTCAGAATCCATATGTTTTATTGCATATGTAAGCTGTAGAACATGTGATCAAACAGATACTGACTGTGACACCATATAAGAGGCATCTGATGTAGTTTGATCAAAAATTGTTCCAGCAGTCACAGACATAAATGTGGACAGCAAGGCAGGGGAAACTCTTGTCTCTTGAAAATTTGTACCTGAATAACCAAAAACATTGACTACACTTAATATTTTAACCACTAACATTAACTCGGCCTATTGGTATGGAAACATGACGAATGATGGTTGGACAAAGTGAGCCTTAATGTCAGTCCCATAACGGATTCCTTAAGGGGACCTGATCAATCTCCTGCTGTTTTCACATTTGCTGAAAAGTCTTTCTCTACCCTAATTTTAATGGGCTAATCAACAATGTGGGAAACTTATTAAAACTCCTCTTGGACTGAGTCTGAGAAACAAAAGTCACAGACATTGTTTTTCTGGGTAGTTTCCTTCTTTATACTGACATTTATTTCTCACTGGAAGAAAGCTTGTGAGGTATTCTACCCTCCTGCCCTGTTAATCTTAAAATTCCAAACAATGCTTACTCTGTTTTAAAGATGGTCTTAGTATAAAGCAACAGACTGTGAAAATCTTTGTTTCCTCTCTGTCCACTTTATGCACTTTTACTGACAATTCAAGAAGAAATATGGATCTCTAATTAAACGTATGCTAGCTTTACTACCAACTAAAGAGAAAATGTGCTGGCAGAAGTGAATGGAATAAAGCTTTACTGACAATTCAAGAAGAAATATGGATCTCTAATTAAACTTAAGCTAGCTTTACTACCAACTAAAGAGAAAATGTGCTGGCAGAAGTGAATGGAATAAAGCTTTGAGTACGGACAGGAAATCTGTCAGAAACATTTAACGTTTGTTAACCAAAAAGGTGACACTGGGCATGATACATTTTCAGAAGAGGTTGAGGAGAAATGCACAGTTATGTAACTGGAAACAGAATAAATAGTATAAGTCACATCAATACCATTTAAATACAAAATAACTGGTGCATTCCACCCAGTATCCCATACACACATATTACAACATTCAAGTAGTGAATTAATTCAGGTGACAGTAACAGACAATTTAGACAGTTTTAATTGCACAGAATGATAACTGGAAGATGGCTGTGCTGTTTTCTGGGGGCTTCAAAAACAATGAACATCCTTAGATATGTTGGCTAGGTGACAGCGGCAACAGTCAGGAGACAGATGAAGATGAGTTACAGGATGTTTAGAGGTAGACGAAAGGAAGAGACAGAATAAGGAAAAGGAAGTAGTGAGGGATTTATGTGAAGCCCAAGTTATACGCACAAAATGTGCTCAGCTAAAACCTTCCAGAACTGATATTTCTCAGCAATTCATCATATGATACAGGAAGTTTGCTCCATAGTTTTAACATCACTACCAGGAAGACCGACCGAATCACCCACAACATTTTTTGAAAGGTATGGTCTTTGCAAGCAGATCTGCAGAGTGCAGTTCATGCGAACAACATTACCGTTTCACTAGCAGTTTGAATGAATAAAATCTACCATACGAGAAATAATCAGATGAGCTACAGCTTATGCAAAAAATGCAGTGTATTTTGTTCAGTTCAACCACATTCATATTTTTGTGAAATCTATATTACTAATACATCTGTAAAGAAGCTAGATAGCTGCAAAACTGTAGGAAGGATATTTCAGAGACTGATATTAACCCACAAAAAATATAAAAGCTTCACAAATAAAATGACAGTTATATAATGAAGGGTAATTCATTACTGGCTGCTCAAGATTAAGTCTTTCTTATAAATCAAGCATTAGCCAATAGAAGAAGCATGGGTAAAATATATTAAAAAAAAGTAAAGAAATCAAACCCTTACCCTCCACTGTTCTGTCACTGATGCATAGTGAAGAATGTAAATTACTGGTTTCATACTACAAATCCTCACCCCCCCATATATATATATATATATATATATACATATATATATATATATATATATATACATATATATACATATATATATATATACATATATATACATATATATATATATATATATATACATATATATATATATACATATATATATATATATATATATACATATATATACATATATATATATACATATATATACATATATATATATATATATATATATATATATATATATATATATATATATATATATATATACATACTCACACACACACACACATATATATATATATATATATATATATACATATATATAAAATACCTTTATATAACAAATACATTATTCAAATTAAAAACAAAACGTATTCCTCGCTCAGCACCATGGTGTAGCATGAGCATTTGTACATAAACAGATGGATGATGAGTAACTGGTTTGTGTTTGCATACACACTTGCCTAAATGTATGTCTCTAAAAAACACTGGCAGTAACTGGATTAATGCAAACATACTGTGTAAGGATCAGCACATGGACAGGCATACCCTTGTTGCATGCTCAGTGCCTCTCCAAGGTACACCATGTCTGCAAGAGGAGACAGAAAAGAACAGAAAGAAACTTCACTGACACAAAATTACATGACTTTAAAAAAGGCACCTTTAAGCAATGTCACTATATAACATCAAAAGTTCACATAAGTGTGGGTAATGCAGTTTTATCCACAGCGGGTGTTGCGCAGTAAATTGGGTTTTGCCCTTGTGCTCGGACTACATGAAACATGTGTAACTGTTGTATTACCCACACTTGAAGGTGACTTACTGTTTAACTATACTATTCAAACTGAAAAGAACATCACAAAAAAAGCAAACTGATGATGACGAAATCCAAAAATAAGGATTGGTATGCATTTGTAGATTATGCTAAGCCAGTCTACTTGCATTGGTTAGCTCTCAACTGTTCATATTTTGTAGGGATACCCCTAATTTGTTCTCAAGCCTTTGCTTTATCCCTCTTAAAACTGGATATTATTTTTTAAACTTTATTAAATTATCACTTAAGACACAGATAAACATACATTAACAGAAAAGAAAAACGATATTAATATTTTTTCCATTTACATTTTCTTTGTTAGTAACGATTCAGTACAAAATTATATAAATTGCTGAATTCCTGCCTTTCCTTACACCTCACTCCTCCTCCTCCTGAACATTATTCTGCATGATGAACATAATTCTGCAGGTACTGTTCCTCCAATTTTGATTTATTTCTATGTAATCTGGTTCTTCCCTTTTCTAAAGATTCTTCTACTTTTCTTTTTTTTACTGCTGTAATAATATTCAGTATCTCAGATAGGAATTTTTAAAATCTACCAACTCATCGCACTCCCAAAACATATGTTTCCAGTTGACTCTTTCTTCCCTATCACAACTCCAACATTTGCTATCCACCTGAGGAAAAATTCTTTGAAGTCTGCATGGGGTATAGAATGCATATGCAAACACTTCCAAAGATCCTAAACCTTCTGGACTTTGTTGTATACTTGGGAGCTATTCATATTCCCACCTATTGCTCTCTTGTAAATTGCTTTTCCAGACTCTCTTCCCAATCTTTTCTAACTTCCTCTGACTGATTCTTATAATTATCATGCAATATTTTATATGCCCTACTAATTATCCAATTTTTTTATAAGCAGCTTCTATTCTACATTCAGCTAAAAACTCTACCATAACAGGTCTTTCGCTTAAGATTCCCCTAACCCTTTCTCTTTTCCTATACTCTGCCATCAATCCCTGGTAGGGAAGGCAGTCTCAAGCCTGCAGTCCAAACATTGTCTTGTCCTCAACCTGTTCTTTTACCTTTCCTCTTTACTCATTTGCTCCCAAAACCTTGGTTCCTTTGCCAGTCTTCTCCAGTAAATTCCAGCCTCCATTTACCCATTTTATGTGCCACTTCTTGCGGTCAACCCTACTGACAAAATCTCCTTTCTTCATTCTCATGTTGGCTTACTTCTTACAATACATTCTACTACTTTATTAATATAATATTCTGTATGACTGACATTTCTCTTCTTAAGGATCTACACCCAAAACCCACACTATCCATTTCCTGAACTACCCCCCCCCCCTAGCATTATCCCTTTCAATTTTGAGCTATAACTTTCTGCTTATCTTATGTATATGAGCCTTAACTGTGTAGCTCTAAACTATCCAGCCATACGACTAATCAGATCAGGTTAGAAAAGACTGGGAAGGTAGACTGGGAAAACATTGTAAAAAGAACAATGGGAGGACATCTGTATGGCTACCAAGTATGCAACAAAGTTCAGAAAGTTTAGGATCTTTGCTTGGAAGTGTTTGCATAGGTATTTTTATATCCTAAGCAGAGTTCAAAGAAATCTTCCTCAGGCAGACAGAAAATGTTGAAGGTATGATGAGGAAGAAACAGGTAGCTGAGAACAGTTTTACTTTACATAATCAAAATACCACTTACTGACTTTTATAATGCCGAGACAACTTCACCAAAAACCTCATTTCAATGACCTTCCAGAACACCGACTGGAAACTTCAGGTTAAGTAACCACAATGCCACACTAGGAAATAAATTAAAACCTAAGCAAATTGAACTCACCCATGTGGCGGGGGGGGGGTTCTCCCCCATACCCCCCAACTAAACATACCAACTCCGAGATCACACTACAGCGGGGGTAAGGGGCAAAGTTCAACACGGTGGCCAAGTGGTTACTTACTTGCAGTTTCCAGTCGGTGTTCCGGGAGGTCGTTGAAATCAGGTTGTCGGTGAAGTTGTCTCGGCATTATGAAAGTTAGGTAAGAGGTTTTTCGATTATCTAAAGTAGACCGCTAAGAACATATGTTTTGGGAGTATGAGTTAGCAGATTTTAAAAATTCCCTACAGAGTACTCTGTCAGAAATACTGGGTGAGCAAGTGGCTGCAACTAAGGAATTTTTTTTTTTTTTAGTTGGGACACAGGATCTGAATTGCCTAGACATAGCAGGGCCTTATTAAGTTTAATTCTGTGGACTGCCAAAAAAATAATTGCTAGAAAATGAAAATCAAAGTCTAAACCAACTGTATTCAAAGTACCGAACATTATTTAAAAAAGACAAAGCTGGAAGAGGGATCTTTAGAAAAGAGAATGAGCAAAGTACATAAAAATAAATGAAAATTGTGGGAACAATACATGCAGAACAATGTTCTGGAGAAGGTGTGAGGTTTAAGGGAAGGCAGGAATTCTGCAATTTACATAATGTTGGACTGATGATAGTTACAAAAAAAGATGTGTGAAGCATAAAGTATATAAATTTAAAAAAATGTTAGTGTGGTTTGCGCTCTTTTCTGTTAATGTATGTTTGGCTATGTCTTAAGTGACAATTTAACAAAGGACTTTAAAAAAAAGACCCAGGTATGAGCAGTGGTCCAGGAAGCTGGAGAAGCCAACAAAGAGCTGGGAAGGAGTAATGAGGCTTGTGTGCTCATCTCTGGAGGAAGCAATGTAAACATGTTGGCCACACCAGATACTGTACCCTTGGTAGATATCAGGGCCAACGGCAGAAGCATCAGCAAGTCAGGGCTTTGGAAACACTGTCTTCACTGATGTGGTGTTGCAGACCTCTTCAAACAACCATCTATTGGAACACACACGCACTTGCATCAGTCCAGCACCATAACCATTTAAAATATCAGGACTCGCATTGCAAGTCCCAAAATGTAGAGAAAGAATGGCCAAAAATAAAGATTTAAATATACAAAATCTAAAATTGACATTTGTTGGAATACTCCCTTTTTTCATGGTATGGCACTCCAGGAGGTGGTGTAATTAAATTAAGGGGAGCTTGCCTGCCTAGAAAAAAAGAGCAATGTTCGATATTCACTCTTCTCTCCTCTGTATTTCTTTTATTTATACTTTTAGTCACCACATAGTCTTCCAGAACATTATTATTAAGGATAGGGATGCATTTAAAAATAAACTCTGCCTTGTCAGCAGTATATATATATATATATATATATATATATATATATATATATATATATATATATATATGATGCTGCAGGTGATTCCAGTCCACTCTTCTTCTTAGTCTATGACTTCCACTATTTTCCCTGCCCTGCCAAATATCCCACATGGCTGGTGCACCAGACAGTAGAAAGTCAGTTGCCAAGAGAGGAGCCAAAAAAGAAAAAAAAAAGACTCAAACTATGCTACCTATTCTCAGGTTGCCATACTAATCTTCCTGGGCACTCTCCAAGGACAGGAAAGATGTGCACTAGACAGCATCCAGATCCATGTCTACAAAGGTAATCTTCTGATAAGGATTCAGACAAGACTCCAACTGAGGGCCGTCTGAGAAGAAGTACCCATGAAGGATTCCAGTCCAGGGGCACCTAGAGCAAGTCTTTGGCTAGGGCTAAAACAGGCCAGCCCCTGCATGATAAGGAATACATGGGATACTTTTTGTGCAAGGCCTCAGCCATGACAGACAAAGCTCTGGTAAAGATTCTAGATGAAGAGAAAGCTCATCTCCTGTGTGGACCTTAAACAATGATGTACTAAGGTGCACATCATGTCCAGCAACACCATTCAAGCACCATGTGGCAACAAGGTCCCTGAAGTTTCACTTTTCAGAACAAGAAGTGATGCTGCTTGAATTCTCAAGGTTTAGAATGGGATGAAAACTGCATGCACCCTTTGGGACCAGAAAAAGGCAAAATAATATCTGCCCTCAATCTTTGTTCTGATATGGGACTATGAGCCGCCACCCCCCCCCCCCCCCAGCATTAGAAGCAGGGACTGCCTCAAAAGTTACATTTTAGAAGGACTGGTCCTTCAGTAGGGCTCTTTTCTGTTGGAGGGTGTGCACACTTCAAGACATGGTCAACAACGGCAACAACATAAGTTACTGCTCCTGTTTTTTTTTTTTTTTTTGGCTTGATCCCTCCACAAACCATATATTTCATCCATTACTGTTACCTTATGAACCCTTTTTATTTCCCAGAGCTTCAGCCATAAGGCTCATTTGTTCACTGGGGGTAATAGACAGGCAAACTGGGAGCAGGAGTTGTCATTTACATGGCAGAAACTGGATTTTGAGTTTATATATATATATATATATATATATATATATATATATATATATATATATGATCCAACTAAACCCAAACCTGCTAGCAGCAATGGGAGATGCAATGGTTTTACAGTGCATTGCCCCCTCCAAAATGTCTGATGCAGTCAAAAACATGCCCCCTTATAGTCAAGAGTTCTTCATGTGACCCCAGCCAATGTTAGTGGTTAGAACACAAAATGTGCGCCTGGTGATGCACACCCAACACACCTCCCCCAAAGAGAGCTGAGCAGGTTCTCTTAATGCTCCTCCCCCAAACACAGGTTACATGGCTCTCCCAATGACCTTCCCTGAGGACAGCTGAGAAGGTTAAGCCTCATTACTCCTCTTCTCCTCACGTCAGCTCCAGCAGGTGCACAAAGCTGCTACTCAACCCCTCATTAACTGAATCATAGATAGAACTTTATCCATGTACAGCAGTGGAGCTTTCTAATCTTATAGTACTTTGTGATGGTTCTCCAAGTCAGTGCAAACTCAAAGAATCACCCCAATGGGCCAGGAAATGAAATATGGTGTTGCACTTGTCCTCTTGGGGAATTCATCTGGCACAGGAATGGAAAAGACAGCATGATACTTTGAACATCTTTACTGAGAAGAAATGGAGGATTTTCCTCTTTTGGGAATGGCTTGGCTTAGAAAAGAAGTCAATAAATAGGGGGTCAATAAAGGTCCTTCACAGTGCTGAGTGCATTTTTAACCCTCTGAAGGTTATCAACAAGGTCCTTATGAAGAGTAGTCCCCCCTTAAAATAGATGTCCAGAACAGTGTTTCTGCACTACTCACTGACTAAGGACTGCTTCAAACATGGCACACTGTGTCAGCATATGCCTGCGTGGCTCTAGTTACCGCATTAGCACAGTCAAAGATGCAACAAACTACATGGACCATCCTAGTAGTAGTCTACAAGGTAAAAATACAATCCTCTCTGGGAAGCCGTCCAACTCTTCCCGTGCCTGAGCCACTATGATGGATTTAAAGTCAAGGTGCAATGAATGGTTGAGTTATCTAAACCATAATAGCACAAGCATGCATTCTCTTACAGCACTTGCCCAAAGCTTTGGACTCCTTTCTGAGGCAGAAGGGTGGTAGAATGTCATAGTCCGACACCTACAGTGGTCCAAAAGGATCAAGCGAATCACCTGGTGGATTCATAATTACAGAGTCTCTCCTCTATGTCACAGGCTTGTGCACTGCACTCTCCTTCTTGGAGGTCACATGAGCAAAATCATGGTACCTTCTGGTTTCCAAAACTGCACTTCTAATAACTTCATTTGGTTACAAAGAACCAAAACTTCCCAGATCTGGAGAAAGGCATTTCTGGGCAAATGGAATATGGGCATGGTCCAAGTTGCACCTCATAATCACTCATTTATCTTCAAAAAAGGGGCCATATATAGAGGGGACAGAGGGGGTAACACTCATGGTTCCTTGTGATCTCTATGACAATAGCCTCTCACTCTTGTGATGCATCATAATAGCCTGAGAGTAAAGGAATACTGCTTAGCCATTACCTCGAGATGTGGCCTGAAGCACAGCGCTATACTGTACAATCTATGGCATGCCACGGACTGCCTCAAGGTGTCATTCACAAAGGACCAGCATGTGAGTAATTGTTTGCCAAACAGAACAATGGGGAAAGATGCTGGTACTATACCTATTGCTTGTGTTGGAACATATTTCATAGGCCTGCGGATCCCACACAATGACTCACGCTTGCACTAAACATCTGTTTGATGTCCAGTCCTTGAACCATGAGCTTTGACACTGCATGATCAAATAATTTTCCCTCAATCTATGCATGGGAAGATTCTAGGAGTGAAGATCTAGTCTTGACCTTCCCTGACCCAGGATGTGACATCAAAATATGCTGCTCCCCAGGACTTAACAGGTTAGCCTTGAGTTCTAGCAGACAACACACCCCAGCATATGGGAGTGCACCTAATCTGGTCCCCTCTTCCTCTGCCAAATGTAGGACTTGCAATAGCTTGTGTTCTCATTATATGAAGATGAGATCAGTACCTGTAGAGACAAGAAGGCTATTTTCAAAACAAACTTGCCTCCAAAGAGAAAGTACAGTTGTGCACACTTACCATAAATGTAGATGTTCGAGTGTATTCACTGTTGCAGTCATTACACTTGGGTTATCCTGCTGGCAGGCTACCCTCAGTCGGCCTGAATTCCAAAGTCTAGGTCCGGCGTCGGTTGCTGTCGCCTCTTCCCTGATGTCAGAGCACCAGGGGTATAAAAGATGCAGCTGACACCATTTTCTTCAGTTTTTCTTGCCCCAGATGTCAGGTGCTCCCAAAAGGGTAAGCTAAAAAAAAATATCCCAATAAAACATGCATGCACCAAAATATATTATACCTTCATCTACAAGCAAATACACCACATAGGTTGCATAGATTAGAGAAGTGCAGATACGTTCCAGCAAAGAAATGGGGGATGGTGGGTGGGTAAAGTACAGTTTTGCACCTACCATAAATGTAGGTGTCCGAATAGGATAGCATCTGCAGTCCTTACAAATGGGTTGTCCTGTCGTCAGGCAGCCCTTCGGTCGGCCGGATTCCAAAGTCTGGGTCTGGCCTCGGCTGGTGTCGCACTTCACCCGACGTCATAGCTGCAGTTCTTCGGGTATAAAGGCATCAGCCGACGCCATTTTCCTCAGTGTTTCTTGCCCCAGATGCCAGTTGCCCTCTTGGATAGCTAAATTTTTGGATAAATGCCAATGTTTCCAAATAGTAGAAGGCAAACACAAAAAATAATCATGTGTGTACATATATACAAACAAATACACCATAAGAGACCCCCCCCCCCCAGCTAGCTATTAGGTGGGCAAATACCCTAGGAGTACCACAGAGGGGAAGGAGGGTGGGTAATCCTGACTGCAGATGCTATCCTGTTCGGACATCTACATTTATGGTAGGTACAAAACTGTACTATGTCCTTCAAGGATGCATCTGCAGTCCTTACAAATGGGTAGAATACCATAGCCAAACTAGGGGAGGAGGAAGAAGAAATTATGGTGTAGTTAGGATCCCTTGCAAAACAGCAGTGGCAAACCCTGCTCGGGATCTAGAGTATAATGGTAAGTTATAATGCTTGGCAAATGTATGCACAGAGGTCCAAGTAGCAGCCTCTATAATGTCCTTGGTAGCCACTCCTCGTAAGAAAGCTGTGGTAGTGGCTGTAGCCCTTGTAGAATGAGGCCTTATGTTCTGTGGAATTTGCTTTCCATGGTAGGAGTAACAGAATCTAATGCAATTTCCTATCCACTTGGAGATTGTCTGTTTGGAAATTGCTTTTCCTTCCCTTCCTGTTGCATATGCTACCAGAAGCTGGTCAGATTTTCTATAGCTCTTGGTTCTGTCCAGGTAGTAGCGTAACTGTCTATGTACATCCAAGGTATGCAGTAGTCTTTCCCCCCTGTTCTGTGGATTGGGAAAGAAGGTAGGTAGGTGGATTGCCTGGTTTAAAGACACTCTGGATACCACCTTAGGCATAAATGTAGGATTAGTTCTCATGGACACTCTATCTTGATGGAAGATTAGGAAGGGTTGTACTGCCATTAAAGCCTGTAGTTCCGAAACCCTTCTTGCTGAAGTAATTGCCACCAGGAAAGCAGTTTTCCAGGATAGGTGTTGAAGATCTGCTGTTGCTGCTGGTTTGAAAGGGGGAAGTGTCAATTTTTCTAGTACAAAGTTCAAGTCCCATGCTGGTAATGGTGGTTTCCTAGGAGGTTTTACATTCTTAATTCCTCTCAGAAACTGCCTGAGTAGAGGATGCGAGAAGACAGGTGGATCGAAGCTGTATTCTGCAGAAATAGCTGATGCATGTATTTTGATGGAGGAATAGGACAGGCCTGTATGGAAAAGCTCTGCCAAATACTCCAGGATGTTGGCAATGTCTACCTTTGACACATCTTTGCCCCTGTCGGTACTCCAAATGAGAAACCTTTTCCATTTTCCTGCATAGTTCCTTCTTGTTGAGGGTCTGCGTGCCTCAAGGATAATGTTTTTAACCCTTTGGGATAAATCTGGGTTAGTTGCTCTTATGTAATGTTCCAGGCAGTCAGTTGCAGAGTTTTCAGGTTTGGATGCAGGATGTTGTAGTTGCTCTGAGTTAACATCAAGGGAATCAGGGGTAGTGTCCACATTCTCCCCCGAGACATGCTCCTTAGTAATGGGTACCAATGTTGTCTTGGCCAGTCTGGAGCTATCAGAATTATCCTTGGACGTTCCTCTTTGATTTTCAATAGCACCTTGTGCATCAAAGGAAGAGGTGGGAATGCATATGCTGTCAGGCCTTTCCAACTGAAGGATAGAGAGTCCACCTTCCAAGCAAGTGGGTGGTATGTCCTTGTGCAGAATTTCTTGAGCTGGTGATTGAGTGGGGATGCGAATAGGTCTATTTGTGGCAGTCCCCATTTCTTTGTGATGGCCTTGAAGATGTCCGGTGTAGCATCCATTCGTGAGCATCCGAGGTAGTTCTGCTTAATATGTCTGCTAGGATGTTTTCTTTTCCCGGTACAAAAATTGCTTGTAACTGAATGTTGTAACTTAGAGCCATATTCCATAGGTCCAGGGCCATTCGGCATAGAGGGTATGAATGAGTGCCTCCCTGTTTGTTGATTTACCACATGACTGTGGTGTTGTCTGTCCTTATCAACTGGCCTTCTTGGAGGAATGGTCTGAAATTCTGGATTGCTAGTTGTACTGCCAGCATTTCTTTTTGATTTATGTGCAGGTGCAGCTGCTCTGGAGTCCATAAGCCTTGTATGCACTTGTCCAGCATGAGGGCCCCCCAACCGAGGTCTGAGGCGTCCGTTGTGATGGTTTGGCTTGGTTGAATGCTGTGGAATGGCAAACCTGGGTTTGACTGGCATGCCTGAGCCCACCATAGGAACTCTTGTTTCAGGCATGGAATTAGTGGTATTTCGGTTTCTAAGCTGTGCCTGTGTTGAGACCATAAATTCTTTAGGTACCACTGTAGCTTTCTCATATGCAGTCTGGCATGGGGGACCAGGATTATGCAAGATGCCATGAAGCCCAAGGCCTGCAGTACTTTCCTTGCTGTTAGTTTGTTCTGCTTTGTTAATGCCAAAAAGTAGAGAGGAAGTTGTTCTTGTTTTTCTGCAGTTAGGAATGCCATCTGTTTTACTGTGTCCAATTCTGCACCTAAGAAGGTTATTGTTTGGGATAGTATCAGTCTTGACTTTTTTATATTGACTGTGTATCCCAGGGCCTGTAGTAAGCAAATGACTCTTTGTAAGTCTTCTGTTAGCTTGTTTTTGTTGTCCGCTTGTATCAGGCAGGCGTCCAGGTATGGATAAATTTGGATTCCCTGAAGCCTGCAGTGAGTGATTACTGATGCCAGGCATTTCGTGAACACTCTGGGCGCAGTAGATAAGCCAAAGGGCAATGCTGAGAATTGATAGTGCTCTGATCCTGCAAGAAATCTGAGGTATCTTCTGCAATGTGGTCGTATGGGGACGTGCAGGTATGCCTCCTTGAGATCTAGAGTTACCAGCCAATACTCCTTGCCCAGCATGGGAAGAAGTTGCTGTAGGGTCAGCATTTTGAATTTTGGAACGATGATGAATGTGTTTAAAGCGGACAGGTCGAGAATAGGCCTCCAATTTTTTTCTTTTCTTGGTACCAGGAAGAGTCTGGAGTAAAATCCCTTGCCTTGTTCCATAGGTGGTACCCTTTCCACAGCTCTCATCCTTGCTAATTGAGCTATTTGTTTTAGAGCTTCTGTCTTTTGATTTGGTGGTAGGTTTGGCATTCCTCTTTTCCGGTAAAGTGTGGAAATGAAACCTGTAGCCTTGGTCTATAGTTTGCAAAATCCACTTGTCTCTTGTGATATAGTGCCAGTTGAAAATAGTGCTAACTTTCCGCCTAAGGGTGCTGCTATTTGTTCCCTGGTAGGCGGTGTCAAAGCCAAGTCACTGTGATTGTCCTGTTGCAGTGGTAGTGGTTGTGTCTGAGCCTCGTTGGTTGTTACCTTGCCACTGGCGTCCCCTGTAGGCACCTCCTCTGGATTGATTTCTGCCTCTTGAACGCCTATTCCTGCCTCTCTGAGTTTTAGAGGAGTCTGGAAAGGACCAATTTTTGGAAGGCCAGTTCCTGCTAAACCTTGGAGGATGAACCTGTAAGAAATCTTTAACGGTTTGTACAGATTTTGCCTTCTCTTCCATTTTCTTCAGTACCTGTTGGGCAGGAGAACCAAATAAACTGACCTTATCCATAGGAGCATCTAATAGCTTTGCTTTAACATGATCCGGCAAGACCTGCTCTTTCAACCATGCATGCCTTCTTATAACTGTGCCAGTCATGGCTGATCTAAATGAAGCCTCCAGTGCATCATAGCCACATTTTAAGGAATGGTTACTAACCTGCTGAATGTTATTCACCATTTCTAGGACATATTTCTTATCTAAAGAATCATCCGAGGACAGTTTCTTAGTTAACTGATCAAGCATAAACTCTTGGTATTGGATCATATGAAACTGACAGTTCAATGCTCTAGCTGAGAGAGTAGCAGAGGTGTATACTTTTTTACCCCATCTCTCTAAGGACCTGGATTCCCTTTCAGAAGGGAGAGGGTTTTTAGCTGAGGTCGAAGCTACTGCCTTAGGCCCCTGGGAGATAGTCTCAGGATCTGCGAAAGGAGCCTTGTATAAATGGTGATGAGTGTCCAGGACCATGTAGAACCTATCGGGCTTAGCAGGGGCTGGAGGTAAAGTATCAGGAGCAGTGCAAGCATCATTAAATGCATCATCCACAACAGGAAGAACTGGAGGTATAGCTAAAGGCCTATGTTGCGGTAAGTGTAAAAAGGTCCTAAGCCTTTTCCTTGAATCTGAGAAATCTTGCCCCTGCCATTGGAATTGCTCTCTCATGGCATGTAAAGTTTCCCCAAAAGAAAATTCCTCTGGTGGAGAGGCAGAAGGAATCGATTCTTCAGCATCGGAATCTTCATAAGTAGAAAAAGGAGCCTCTGGATGGTCTGTATTGTCTGTATCATCAGAAGAGTCATCTGAGGACACTGGCTCAGGGGGCTCTGCTCTAGGTCTCTTTTCTGGAGGTTGAGAGGCCCTGTCTGGATGAGATTGGGATCCCCTTATTAAAGAGATGAGATCCTCTGCCAGAGTAAGCATCTGGGAACTGGAACTGGGCCTGTGAGAGGGGGGCTTAACAGGCACAGACTTAGAAGATTTGGCTGCTTTAGCCCTGGCAAAGGCCTTTATAGACATGGCTGCAGGAGGCCTAGCAGCACCACGTGCTGGGGTAGAAACATCCAAAGGGATGGTGTCTGATAAATCTTGTGAAACCACAGTAGTAGGTAAAACTTCAGAGGCCGATTCAACTAGGGTAGAGGGGGCCTCGGTAGTAGTCATGGTTTCGGCTGAAGATTGAACCGTTTGCTCGGTTTCGGCCGAAACCGAGACACTCGTGGTTTGCTTAACCGTGGTTTCGGCCGAAACCGCGGACCGCGAGTGTCGGTCCTTTTCTTTGCATTTCTTAACAATTTGAGTAGTCGGAGGATCCGACGGCATTATGTACGCAAAATCTGAGCCGAAAAACTGTTCAGCAAACTCCGACCGACGTCTAAGCGTTCGTCGGTTGAAAGAAGCACAGGCTAAACAAGCTGCTACGTCGTGGTCTGGGCCTAAACAAGGTAAGCAGTACGAGTGGAAATCTTTATGAGGTATTTGTTTCCCACAAGTTAAACAGTTATTCACTTTTTCTGACATCGGCTGAGGCAAGAAAGAGTCCCCAACGGGGTACTTAGCTTTTTAGAAGTCTTCGAAGTAGTATTCGGTAGTAGTAATCTCTGGATCTGACCGACCGGCACTTGCGAACAGCTTCTGCTTCGGGCACCACGCGGCAAGAAAGACTGAGGAAAATGGCGTCGGCTGATGCCTTTATACCCGAAGAACTGCAGCTATGACGTCGGGTGAAGTGCGACACCAGCCGAGGCCAGACCCAGACTTTGGAATCCGGCCGACCGAAGGGTTGCCTGACGACAGGACAACCCATTTGTAAGGACTGCAGATGCATCCTTGAAGGACATCTTGGACTGCAACAGTGAATACACTCGAACATCTACATTTATGTTAAGTGTACACAACTGTACTATGTTCTTCGTGTTTCACTGTTGCAGTCATTACACTTGGGTTGAATCCCAAAGCTATGGTTGGGAGGCTGGAGCTAATATAGCATTAGGAGCGGCTATGAGGCCCTGCAGGACTGCAGTGGCAAAGCCTGCCCTGGATTTAGAGTAGAGTGGTAAATGATAGTGCTTTGTAAAGGTGTGCACTGAACTCCAGGTAGCAGCCTCTAAAATGTCTTTGGTTGGTACTCCCCTGAGGAAGGCTGCGGAAGTGGCTGCTGCTCTAGTTGAATGTGGCCTAATGCCCTTAGGCACTGGCTTGCCATGTTGTGAATAGCAGAAACGAATGCAGTGGCCTATCCACTTAGAAATAGTCTGCTTTGAGATAGCCTTTCCTTGTGATCCTGCAGCATTATGCCACTGGTAGTTGCTCTGTCTTTCTGAAAGTCTTGGTTCTGTTCAAGTAGAAGCGTAGTTGTCTGTGTATGTCCAAAGAATGCAGAATTCTCTCCCCCTCATTTTGTGGATTTGGACTGAAAGTAGGCAGATGAATAGCTTGGTTAAGGGCCACACAGGAGACTACTTTAGGCATGAATGTCAGGTTTGTCCTTAGAGAAACCCTGTCTGGATAAAAAATTATGAAAGGTTCCACAGCCATGAGTGCCTGTAGCTCTGAGACTCGCCTTGCAGAAGTTATTGCTAGGAGCAGAGCTGTTTTCCAAGATAAAAACTTTATATCAGCTGTAGCGGCTGGCTCAAAAGGAGGCAGGGTGAGTTTTTCCAAGACATAATTGAGGTCCCATGGAGGTATTGGTGATCTCCTTGGAGGCCTTAAGTTTTTGGCTCCTCTGAGGTACTGCCTTAACAAAGGATAAGAAAAGAGTGGTGGCTCTGTATTGTAATGAGCTGAAATGGCAGAGGCATCAATTTTAATTGATGGAAAGGATAGGCCTTTATCAAGCATCTCAGTTGAGTATTGCAAAATCTGAGGGATATTTGGTACAGCTGTGTCAATTCCTTGTGCCTGGTTCCAAGCACAGAATCTCTTCCATTTTCCAGCATAAGATTTTCTGGTACTAGGCCTTCTGGCCTCCAAAATGACATCCATCACAGCTTTAGTGAGGGGCGCATTTTGTATGACTACATTATCCTCCATGCTGCCAGATTTAAGGTCTTTAGTTGGCTGTGCAGGATCTGATTGTCTTGTTGGGATAGTAGATGAGGTATTTGAGGCAAGGTCCAAGCCAGGCATTGAGACAAGTTCCTTAGAATTGGATACGAGTACTGACGGGGCCAGTCTGGGGTAATCAGTATCATTTTTGGCTTCTCTTGTCTGACCTTTAGGAGTACCTTGGGCAGGAGAGGCAGTGGAGGAAAGGCATATACTGCTAAGTCTTTCCAGCTGAAAGATAGGGCGTCCACTTTCCATGCTTGTCTGTGAAAAGTCCTTGTGCAGAATCTTTTTAGTTGGTAGTTGTGAGGAGAGGCAAATAGATCTATGTCTGGGCATCCCCATTTCCTTATCATGCTGAAGACTTGTGGATCCAATTTCCACTCGTGGGGATCCGCGAGGTTTCTGCTTAGTTCGTCTGCCAGAGTATTTATCTTTCCTGGCAGGAATTGTGCCTGCAGATGTACTTGGTAAGTCAATGCTGTGTCCACAAAGTCATGGCTAGTCTGCAAAGGGGGTAGGAATGAGTGCCTCCCTGCTTGTTTATATACCACATGACCGTGGTGTTGTCTGTCTTTATCAGTAGTTGTCCCGGATGAAGTAGGTCTTTGCAGGCTGTCAGGGCATTCTGAACAGCTAGCATCTCTTTTTGATTGATAAGTAGATGCATTTGGTTTGCGGACCATGTGCCTTGAATACACCTTCCTGCCATGTGGGCCCCCCAGGCATAATCTGATGCATCCATTGTTAATGTTTGCCTGGCTGAGGGTAAAGTGAATGGCTTCCCCTTGTTCTGTTGACAAGCCTTTGCCCACCATCGAAACTCCTGTTGCAGGCAGGGAATGAGGGTAATTATTGTTTCCTAACTGTGGCAATGTTGAGTCCAAACACTTTTTAGGTACCACTGAAGTTTCCTCATATGCAGTCTCACATAAGGAATTAGTAGAATGCAAGATGCCATGAAGCCCAAAGCCTGCAGAATTTTTCTTGCAGATAACTGGGCCTTTGTTGCCAACAGGTTGAAATAGGTAGTCAGTTATCTTTGTTTGTCTGGCGTGAGATAAGCCATCTGGGCAGTTGTACTTAAGTTTGCACCCAGGAATATTATCTCTTGAGAGGGTACTAGTTTTGATTTCTTTTCATTGACTGTGTACCCTAGGCCTGTTAGAAATCTCTTTACAAATGCCAGATGCTGTAGTCGAATGTCCTTGTTCTCTGCTTGAATGAGGCAGTCGTCCAAGTAAGGATATATTTGTATTCCTCTTTGTATGCAGAATGCAATTACTGGTGCCAGGGACTTTGTGAAGACCCTGGGCGCAGTAGATAAGCCAAAGGGCAGTGCAGAGAATTGGTAGTGCATTGAGCCAGCTTTGAATCTGAGGTATTTTCTGCATGTTTGCCTGATTGGGACATGCAGGTATGCCTCTTTTAGTTCTAAAGTCACAAGCCAAGCCTCTTGCCCAGCATGGACAGAAGCTGCTGTAGAGTCAACATTTTGAATTTTGGTATATCCAGAAATGTGTTTAGAATAGATAGGTCCAGCATTGGTCTCCAGGTCTTGTCCTTTCTTGGGACTAAGAAAAGTCTTGAATAAAATCCTTGTCCCTGCCCTTGCTCTGGTACTTGTTGAATGGCCCTCATGTCCATGAGGGATGAAACTTGCTTTTGTGCCTCTGCCCATTGATGTTTTGGCAGGTCTGGCCAACTGTTTGTTCTTGGCAGGGTATGGAAGTGAAACTTGTAGCCTTGTGACACTATGTCTAGGACCCATTTGTCCTGGGTTATTATGTGCCAATTTTGAGAAAAAAGTGCTAGCTTTCCCCCTAAAGGTGCTGCCAGAAGATAAGTGCTTGGTGCAGGCAGGGGGAAGTCATTGGGACTGTTTCCTGTATGGCTGTGATTTGTCTTCTCCACTTTTGGAGGTAGAAGCACCCCATTGTTTAGACCTGTATGAACCTTGGGGCTGGGATCTGCCTCTCGGGCGTCTGTATCTGCCCCTTTGTCTGACACTGGAAAGGAGTAATTCTTTGTAGGCCAGTGTCTGCTAAATCTAGGTGGCTGTACCTTTAAGAAATCCTTAACCATTTGCATAGATTTAGCTTTGTCCTCCATTTTCTTTAACAACTCTTCTGCTTTAACACCAAACAAGGTATCATGCTGTAATGGAGCATCTAATAATTTTGCTTTGACATGATCAGGCAGATTTTGTTCCTTTAACCAAGCATGCCTCCCGATTACAGAACCCGTAACAGCGACCCTGCAGGAGGCCTCCAAAGAATCAAAACCACATTGTAAAGTATGATTTCCAACTTGTTCAGCTGCATGCAATAAATCTTGCATTTCTGTTTTCTGCACATTCAGAATTTATCAACATTTTCTGTTTAAGCAGTGACATAATATATTGTTGATATTTGAGCATATGAAACTGACAATTTAAAGCTTTTATAGCCAAGGTAGCAGAAGTGTAAATCTTTTTTCCCCATCTGTCCAATGCCCTAGAATCCCTATTTGAAGGGGTAGGGTTTTTTGCAGCGGAAGCCTTGACCCCTTTGGGACCCTGAGAGACTGTTTCTGGGTCAGCAGCAGGGTTTTTGAAAAGGAATTTATGAGAGTCAGGAACCCTGTAGTACCTGTCCGGCTTAACAGGAGCTGGAGGTAAGGAGTCAGGGGTCAAACTGGACTCTGAAAATACATCATCTACAATGTCTAACACTGGTGGAACAGCTAGGGGCCTGTGTTGTGGTAGTAAAAGGAAGTCTCTGGGCCTTTTCTTAGATTCTGAAAAATCTTGGATCTCCCAGTGAAAATGCTCCCTCATGGTATGCAAGGTTTCCCCAAAAGAGTAATCCTCAGGAGGAGAGGCTGAAGGGATAGATTCTTCAGCATTAGAATCCTCATATTGTCGAAGAGAGTATTCCTGATCAGAAGAGGAATCAGATGAAATGGAAACCTGATCTGAAGATTCATATTCTGTCTCTTGCCTAGGCCTTTTATCAGGTGGGGGATGGGAACCCCTAACCAAAGTAATTAGGTCTTCGACCATTTTGAGCATCTGTTTTTTGGGCATGGAGGCCTGTCCATGCAGCTGTTGTACTTGATTCTTTGTCTTTAAAGGTGCTTTAGTCTTTGCCTTTGAAGCTGAAGTCGTTTTAATGTATAATTGAGTAGGTCTGAAAACACCCTCAGAAGCCGATGCCTGCTCAGCGGCTCCAGACCCAATAGTTCCGAAGGTCCAATACCTTGAGCTTCCAGTGGCCTAGTCGACTCCATGTGGGAGTCGGTAGCGGCCTGCGGGTCTAAAGTAGCGGGCGTCAGGGGCTGCGAAGGCGCCTCACTGAGAACCGGCAATCCGGCGACTGGCTTAGAAAATGCCTTGTCGTCGGTTTTGGACCTCAGATGCTTATCCTTTTCTTTTTCTTTGCGTTTCTTGTGAATTCTGGTAGTCGGATGGCTATCCGACGACATTGTATAATTAAATCTTTTGCCAAAATAGTGTAATTCAAAATTGTACCGACGCTTAATAGTGCGTTGGTTAAATCTAGCACAAAACCGACAACTAGCAATGTCGTAGTCAGGGCCTAGGCAAGGAATACAGTAAGAATGAAAGTCCTTATGAGGTATTTGC
Source organism: Protopterus annectens (assembly GCF_019279795.1). Lineage (NCBI taxonomy): Eukaryota > Metazoa > Chordata > Ceratodontiformes > Protopteridae > Protopterus > Protopterus annectens. The sequence continues at coordinate 10,125,383 of NC_056748.1, forward strand.
TTCCCACAAGAAATACAATTATTAACTTTTTCTGACATCAGTCTGGAGCAAGAAAAAAGTTTCCCCAACGGGGTACCTAGCTTTTGAAGACGACTTCAGATTTGAAATTCGAACATGAAAATCTCAGGAGTCGGCCGACCGGCACTTGCGAACTGCTTATGCTTCAGGCACCGCGCGGCAAGAAAGACTGAAGAAAATGGCGTCAGCTGCATCTTTTATACCCCTGGTGCTCTGACGTCAAGGAAGAGGCGACAGCAACCGACGCCGGACCTAGACTTTGGAATTCAGGCCGACTGCGGGTAGCCTGCCAGCAGGATAACCCAAGTGTAATGACTGCAATAGTGAAACACGAAGAACATCAAGGCATAAACCTACACTCGGAGCATCAGTTCTTGTGACCATGCTCAAACCTACACTTGGGGACTGTAAAAATTACCTATCTACTGGTGGCCTCATGTGGAACTCTCAACTACCAAAAATTTTTGTCACAAGGTAGGTCAAAAACTTGCTCCTCTAGCATCATCAAGTGTCAGGTTTGAACCTCTGGTAGTCCTCCCATACACAATGCAGGTTTTGCCAATGCAGGTCATGGTTGGCAATCTGGTAGTCATGCAGATGCTCAGGAAATCTGAAAAGTTCACTAACATATACAATCATGATGGAAATGTACAAATGGCAAAACAGAATTGGTGAGCTACTTGGGAAAGGCATGCTTATGTAGCCAGTGAATGATGTCATAGTACACATTGTTACTGAGCAAACACATTTAGTTCTAGAATATACACTGAATTCTGACAGATGGCTAGAATGAACTCAGAGACCCATCAAAGAGGTCCTTGATATAAGGCGACTAAAATATACTGTGTGTACTATTTTAGTTTTTGTAAGCATACACATACACACAAACAATGCAAGTCAAAGGGAAACAGTGCTAGAACCAGAGGACTGCAGTGGCTTGTTCAATATCACACAAGATATAACTGGATGTTGCTGAAATCATAGCCATAATTACCAAATGTAATAAACTTGCACAGTACTTAGGTCCTCAATTACAAATACAATTTCATTGAATTCAGTTCAGCTACAAAGTCTGTAGAAGGAGTTACTCATTCGAGGTAAAGGCCTGGTCTCATTTATTTATTTATTTATTTCACTTATTTACATTTTGGTGAACAGGCTAGTCCCACTAGGCCAATGGGATCTTTTCAGGGGAAACTAGAGGTGATATTCTTATGGACTAGGAGAAACTTGGCCAGGGACGAGGGGAACGTCCCCTATACTTCATAAGTGCCATGTGATTTCTTTTGTATCCATCTGAGCTACCACCAGCTCAGGCAGACAGAACTTTTGTGCAACATCTCATCTGAAGGATGGCACACTCATGAGTGCAGCACACCTTATCCTGCACTTTACTGTCAACTTTGGAATGTTAACCCAAGCTCCTGGGGTGGAAAGGTCTTCTGATCTTCCAGTACTGAAGACAAGTGTTAGACCTGCTTAACTACTAAGACTTTTATTTTTCTAGTATTCAAAACATTTGTTAACTGAGTAATCAATGGTCCACAGATCCTTTTTGGACACAAGGCGGAAGGTAACCAAAGTACCCCAATAATCCATACAGACATGGAAAGTGCATGCAATCTCCACAGTGAAAGTCACCACAAATCATCCATGTATAACATATTGGGGTCATTTCTAGACACTGTTTATACAACAAGAATCTGATTTATTTATTCTTTGTTGACTGTTTTAATCCAAGTAGACTAGTGGCTTCATTTCAAAGCAGCAGCATGGAGGACGAGTTTGGAGGCAGAAAGTGAGACTACGGGGAAAATGTGTTTGATATGGAGCTTCAGAATGTATACAAAGATTCCTGTGTGGTTAAAGTTATGAATGACAGGTGTTTAGCTGTCTCTATAGAGAAGGAAGTAACAAGAGTTTGTTGAAAAGGTGCAGAAAGGGCATCTGGAGTGCTTGCAAAGGCTATTCTGTTAAAAATAATTGGTCAAAATGATCCAGGTGACAGTTCTGCTGTTTCATGGGGTGAGATGTCAGATTACGTTTTCAGAAGTGCTAAGGATAGTAATGTGGGAAAAGGAACCAGGTGATGTGGCAGCAGAGAATGCAGCAGTTAAAACTTATGCTGCAGCGATAGAAAGTAGGAGAGGAAAGCAGCTACAAATTGAGGGGGTAGCTGGTTTTGTGGCAGCAGAGAATACAGTAACTAAAACAAATGCACCAGTGACAGCAGACAAAAAAGAAGAGCAGCCAACTGTGAGTAAAACTGTTTTTAAAAAGAAGAGAAGACCAACTGTGAGAATAAGAACAAAAAGTGATACTGTAATAGACCGATACTGTATATGGGACAATCTGCTATTCTGGATTTTAAAAGCTCAAGAAATTCTGCGTTTTATACATATTAGGACACAGACTTTTTCTGACTTAACATCTGAAGCTGATGAACTGATGATGACATTTCTGGAACCATGTAACAAAAAGGACATTTACTGGTGGAATAAAAATTTGTTTTCGGGTAGTAACTTAAATGTTAAAAAATGTTACTTTGCAGTTTAGAAATGATATATTTAAACAAGACATTGTTAAAAAACGTAGACAGCTCCAAGTTTTTTCAGGATATAAAACTGATGAAGATAAAACAAAGGCTATAACTATAAACTATGTACCCACACAATAATTGGTTCAGTAATACCCATATTTATGGGGACATGAAGTATTTAGGAGTATGGATTAAAAATTATTCTGACATGGCAGCTAAGGATATATGAGAAGAGACGAAAAAGATAATACAAAAACTGAGAAACTGGAACCTCTTGTGTATGGATATGGATAGCAAGATAGAAGCAGTAAAATGTTTCTAGTCCCTTTGATTTTATACACACATCAGGCATATTTTATCAACCAGAGGAGAAGCTGTGGATAGAAATTAATAAAGAGTTGAAGGATTTTATTTGGGAGAGGTAGAGGGCCAGAGTCAAGTGAGATAAGTTGATTCTCCTAACAGAACAAGAAGGTTTAGGATTACCTGATTTGAAGGCTACTTTAGAGCTACACAGTTAAGGGTCTTATAACACAAGCAGAAAGGTACAATTCAAGTGTAAAGAAATGGAGTATATTAAAACAGGAAAGGGAATAAAAACAATAAATGACAAATACTGGGATGAAACTGGAGAGTGGGAAATATTATAGCTATGGAAGGATCCTATAACCATCAATGACTATAAAAGTGTTTTTTTTTCACTGTCAGGTTGATGCAAGAAGGAAAGACAAAATAAAGTATGAAAAAATGCATAGACGTGTAGAACAGCGTGTGCATGCGTGTGTGTGCGTGTGCGTGTGTGTGTGTGTGTGTGTGTGTGTGTGTGTGTGTGTGTGTGTGTGTGTGTGTTGTACCTTTAAGAAGTGTTTCATGGTCAGCACATGCATATATTTTTATTTATTTATTTTTTATTTCACATTTGTTAACCGGGGGTGTCTGACTGAGCCGAAAAGGCCCTTTTTTCAGCAGAGGCCCGGGGAGGAAAGCTCCACAAAGAAAAATTACAAACACATTTAGTTATTTAGACATGATCAGTATACACACAAATTACGAGAGACATGTTTTTACAGTGGTATGCGGCACATAAACAGTTACAGTGGAGAGAACAAACAAAAAAATATTAATTTTAAAAATAAAGGTAATTAATAGATTTGTGGTGTACAGCTGGAATTTGGAACATAGGTAGAATACATACATAGTATACAGGTACAGTACATACATTGTAGATTAGCCAGTGTTTGTGAGTAAGACTGAAAACTATTATCAAGTGCTCTAGATTTAGTATGTATATGTTATCCACTTTCACTAGCCTGGGGAGCAATCATGGCACTGCCAACTTTGCTTGAGATGTTGCCTGATGAGGTATTTAAAGGACTCTTTGGATGATGTGTTTTGAATGCTAGTGGGGACAGAGTTCCATTTTTTAGCCACTGAACTACTATATAGTGCATCTCCAAAGCTATTTTAGCTGTTGGTGACTTCTAGTAGTAATTTGCTTGATGATCTAAGAGGCTTTTTGGCTGAGTGATGTTGTACTAGGTTTTTGAGGGCAGGACACTTATTGGGGAGGTAACAGATAGAATGACAGGGGCAGAGCTGATTGCAGGTTAGGAGGTTGGGCAGTTCAAGCCAGTGGAGCTGTCTCAAAGCAGTACAGTGATGAGTTCTATATGAGCAATTTGCAGCAAAGCGGGCAATTCTGTTATAGCAGGCTTCCATTTTGCTTAGTTCAGTTTTGTTGAGATTAGTCAGAATGGGAGATGCATAGAGTAGGGTGGATAGAAGTTGGGAGCGAGCAATGGCTGATCTTGTGTTGTTGGTAAGAAATGGTTTGATACGGTAGAGTGACCCTAGTTTGGCATGTACTTTTTTAATAGTTAAGTTGAGATGACTATCAAATTTTAGGTGGGAGTCTATGGTTATTCCCAATAGCTTAGCCTGTGCCACTGGAGCAATTGGAGTAGCATTTGTTGAATAGATAGTGAATTGACTGTTACTGTTTTTGTTAGAACTGGTTATAATCATAAAATGAGTTTTCTTTGGATTGAGGATAAGCTGGGCTTTGGTAAGGTAGTTTTCAACATCACAGAATACTAGCTGAGTTGTTTGCAGGAGGGTGGGAATGTTTTGTGCAGCACAGATTAAGGTAGTGTCATCCGCATACTGAATTATAGATGCATGCTGTGTGGAGGTATGGAGGTCATTTGTGAAGACTGTGAATAGTAGTGGTCCTAAGATAGAACCCTGTGGGACTCCTACAGTTATGGGCAGCTGAGGAGAGAGAGAATTTTCCCATTTCACAGCTTGGTACCTGTCAGTTAAGTAGCTTTGGAACCAGGTAAGAGTGGAATTTGAGGATGATATTGGTTTAGTTTGTTTAGCAGGATTTGGCGTGAGACTGTGTCAAATGCTTTGGACATATCCAAAAAAAGAGTTGACACTTGTAGGCCTTCATTTCTGAGATGGTTTACTGTGTCTGTGAAGCAGAGGAGGGCTGTAGTGGTACTATGAGCAGGTCTGAAACCATGCTGAGTACGTGACAGGATGTTGCTGCCTAGGAGATCGTTTAGCATCTGGGTATGGATGCATTTTTCTAGGATTTTGGCCTGGGGGGGGGGGAGTAAAGCAATGGGTCTGTAGTTATTAAGTTCAGTGGAGGTTCCGCCTTTATGTATGGGTGTAACATAGGATATTTTCCAGAGTTTGGGCACATAGTTTTCAACAATTAATCTGTTTATGAGAGTGGAGACTGGGATAGCAATAGCATCTGCTGTGAGTTTCAAGAAATAGCTGGGGAGTAGGTCGGCTGCTGTTGATGAGGTTTTTAGTTTGGAGAGCATGCTTTTGATTGAAGTGGTGGAAACTGTTTTGAGGGTAAAGTTTGTATTAGTGTTATTTGTGTTGGGGGGATAGTGAGGTCCTGTGATACTAAGGATAGAATTGAGTTCACAAAGTAGGAGGTGAATTGTGTTTCGATGAAAACTTTAGTGTCAGGGGTGGTTGGTTTGGGGGTAGCCTTTTGGGCGGATTTTAGAAGCTTGTTTACATTTTTCCAAAATATTTGTGGGTTGTGTTGATATTTAGTTTGTAATGTTGTGTAGTAGGATTTTTTTGTCCAGCCTAATGCATTTAACACATGCGAGCTTCAGTGCCATTTTGAGAGTGAAGCTGGAGAGTGAGCATATATGACTGCAATGGCTAGTTTGTTTGTAAGTTTATCTAAGTTAAGAGTTATTAAGCCTCAATCCTGATGTGTTTGTACATAATAAAGCTGCTTGAACAGAACCCACAAAGACTTGTCTAGTTTATCCTAACTAGATGAGTGACATGGTGTCAGAACTGGGATTCCAGAGACTGCTTTTCAGAGATACAAGGTGCAGAGATAACAATGAGGGTAAACTAAGGGCCAGAAACAAACCAAAGGTAATGAAAACTTGCACGAACATTTTATAAAAAAAAAAAAAAAAAAAGATAAAATGGAGCATTACGAGGGCACAAACCGCATTATTAAACAAGCGAGAGGCACAAGGTTTATTAATTAAACAAAATGTTTAAAATTAAGATATTTGATAGAACGATTGTCAGAAAAGTATATAAGGGGTTCAGAATTGCAAAACAAGCATGTTTAGAGTAAAACGAGCACAAGAAACTTATAATGGGCATAGAAAAAAGATTAAACAAGCAAAACGAATATAATAAGGGCAAAAAAGGCACAAAAAGCATAAATGAAGCAAGGTGACTGCATGCTTTTTAGCAAAGTGCTGTGTTTTGGCATAACTACTATTTTGCATTGTATTCAGGGCATAAGTAGAGTTATTTGAAGTATCTCAATGCATGTAAAACTGCTTACAGTGTGTACTTATTACTGTGCATTTATTTTGAAGAGTTTGTGTGCAAAGTGCAACTTATTTCATGAAGTACAGTCCAAATCCAGCCATTTCAAAAAGTTTTTTGTGCTGGGTGTGTCTATTCACAAAGTGCTGCCACTACAGAGTATTTCTTGCACTGTAAAGAGTTATTTAGCAAAGTATAGCCCTTTTGAGAAAGTTTCATTATGCTGTGTACTGGTTATTTGCACAGTGCAATTATTTGAAATGTTTCTTACACTGATAAGAGATGATTTTTTACAGTACAGTGATTTCAAGAGTATTCTAGTGCCAGAGAGTCTTATTTTGCAAAGTCTATTTATTCAGAAGCATGTTGTGCTACTGGGCATAGTTATAAATACTGGCATATGTATAAGTGTGTGTGTTCATGCATACTTGCAAAAGCCTTCAGTGGTATGTGTTAATATGGCAGATATATTTTGAAAGCCATTACCACTGGTGTTTGATCACAGTATTGCAGAGAACTGGAAAATCTTTTAGCAAGAGTATGACATTTTTATACAAGCGGCTTATTCTGACAAAGATGCATGTACCAGGCCATTCATTTTGCTAAACCTAGCTGGGTCAGAGGCCATTGAAACATTCATTTGTGTATGCATCAGTTTTATATGAGGGAGAAGGTGAAAACCATCATATTGTTGTACAAGTTGAATCAAGGGAAGACCTCAAGTATTTGAAGTGCACGTTCAGGGAAATGTGTACCCCCAGAAAATATTAGAGAGGCATTTGTTTTACACAAAAGGTCAAAAAACAGGGTATAACTTTTATAGCTTATACAACCGACCTGAGAAAAAGCTAAAACACGCCGGTTTGGTGACTTAAAAGATGAGTTAATAAAGGACAGTCAGGCTTGTGTGTGGTAATAATAGTGCTGCAGTGACAAAGATTTTGCTTCGTGACAGTGACTTAATGCTGAGCAAAGCTATTCAGATTTCTCAAATCCATGTGGTGTTGTTTTGTGAAGATATTGTGAGGTTATACACGGGTGATGCATTTCTGTGGGGGCTAAAGATTACAAGTTTGGTTTTAGCAGGACTGAGAATGAGGTTGTGGTTAGTGATCCAGGCTTTAGCTAAAGAGAAACATTCTTGTGTTTGGGAGTGGAGAAGGTTAAGGCTGCTGGCAGCACATATTATGGTGGTATCGTCTGCGTGTTGGACTACTGATGCATTGGGAACATTGGGTGGGAGTTGGTTAGTAAATAGGGTAAAGAACAAAGGCCCAAGGATGGAGCCTTGGGGAACCCCTAAGGTTACAGGTAGTAGGGGAGAGAGTTGGTTTTGCCATTTTACTGCTTGCTGTCTGCCATCTAGATAGCTCTTGAACCATGAGATAGCTGGGGGGTTGAGGTTTAGGGTGGACAGAGAGTTAATCAATTTTTGGTGATTAACCATGTCAAAGGCTTTAGAAAGAGCTAAGAGTGTAGCAGACATGAGTAATCCATTGTTTCTATGGTTATTAACAGTGTTAGTGAATGATGTAAGGGCAGTGGATGTGCTGTGGAAGGGTCTAAAACCATGTTGCTGTGGGGCTAGAAGTTGGTTATCTAGGAGGTACTTCATTAATTGCATGTGGACACCTCTTTCCAGGATTTTTGCTAAGGGTGGTAGAATGGCTATTGGTCGGTAGTTACTGAGTTCGAGAGAGCTGCCCCCTTTGTATAATGGTGTTACATGTGATATTTTCCAAAGCTGGGGTACTTTGCTTTCAGAGATAGATCTGTTTATTAGGATGGACACTGGGTAGGCTATAGCTTCAGCAGCTACTTGAAGATATTCAGACGGTAAGTTGTCAGCTGCTGTGGATGTTGGTTTCAGTTTTGAGAGTAGTTTTTCTATGACTTTGGTTGGGACTGGGTTAAAGCTAAAGTTGTGGGTTTTGCTATTTGTTTTAGTTGGAAAAGGCAATGTTGTTCGCGTGGGGATATTGTGGTTTGGTTGGTTGCTAGCTAAGGTTTGTACAGTTTCTGTGAAAAATTTGTTGAACAGTGTGGGTATATTGTCTTGGCTATTCCCTGTTTTGGGAGTGAGGGTGTTTGTCTTCCTTGGTTGTAAGACAGAGTTGATTGCAGCCCAGAATTTCTTTGGGTGGTTTATATGTTTATTATTCTGGATCTTTTGGTAGTAGGAGATTTTGTCGGTTTTAATATGCTGTTTGGCTTTGTTCAGTAGTTCTAGGTACTTTTGTTTATTTAACTTGAGGTTTTGTGATATTTTGTCCAAGCTTTGTTTCTATTTTTGAGTAGTGTTTTAGTTTCTATGGTTAGCCATGGGGCATGTTTGGTCTTGATTCTAGTGGTTCTGGGGGGGGGGGGGGGGCATGTTGGTTTAGTATATTTATAAAGGTGGTATTAAAGTGATAGACTGCTTCGTCAAGGGGTAATGTTTTTAGGGGGAACCAGTTGCATTTCTTTAGATCAGTGTTAAATTTATTTAGGTTAAACTGTTTTTTGTTCCTAATGTCTTGAACAGTTACTTGGGACAGTTGGGAAGTTTTGCTTCTAAGTAATAATGTTGCTTGGTGTTCACTGAGGGCATCTGGCAGACATCCTGATTGGGTTATTCGGGAGGGGTGAGATACAAGTATCCAGTCTAGTATGGATTGGTGTTTGGTTCTCTTGTCTGTTCTGGTGGGGAAAGAAATGAGTTGGGTTAGGCCATGAAGGCTGATGTGAGATAGAGGGTTTTGACTGCAGCAGTTGAGCCAGTCAATATTCAGATCTCCTAATATTATGTTTTCTTGGGGGGAGTAAACTAGATGTCCAGTCAAGTAGTTTTTCGGTGGTGGAGATATTGTTCCCTGGGGGATATAGCATCCTATGATATTTAAATGTTTGTTTGGGCTAAGCTTTAGTTTGGTTGGGATGAATTCCATGTTTCCTACTTTAGGGGATGTGATGTCTAGCTTTTCTAAGATGAGGTGATTTTTATGTAGTATGGCAACACCCCTTCCCTTCTTTCCTATTCTGTCATTGCAAATTATATTGTAGCCAGGTGCAGTTAATATTACTATGTCTGGCTGATAAAAGCCTAGTAGGGCATGGAGGTCATGCACTTTAAGATGCTTCTAACATTAAGATCGATGATTGGAAGTGAGTTATTGGGTCTGTGGGGGAGGGTAAAAGTTATATTGGAGGTTGGTGGGCTTGGGATTGATGGACCTGGGTTGGGGTGCATGTCCCCACAACATAAAAGAGTGTTTGCAGATGTAACTGAAGTTTAAGTAACTTGTTTATGATTTTTATATATCTGAAAGTAGTGGGGGTGTGTCTATAAGTTGGGAGCTCCTTAGGTAAGTGGTACATAGGGATGGATTGGTAGTGGTATGGGTATAAGTGAGTATGTTGTTTGTTGTTGGGTGTGTTGAGGGATGTTCCTTTATTTGGGATAATTAGCCTACACTTGTATTGGGATTGATAGCTAGTAATGAGTATTAGTAGTATTAGGGTAGGTATATAAATGGAGTATAGTAGGAGCTTTGTTTTAGAAGGTTTTGATAGTGTAGGCATGTCTGAGTTTTATTAGGGTGGTAGGAGGTATAATATGGAAAGAGTGGAGTATACTGAAGTGTGTTAATAGCAGTTGTTGGTATGAATGATTGGTTAGATTAGGTGCTAGGTTGAGGTGGTGAGTTCAGGAGGGGTGTGGTTAATTGTAGGTGTGGTGTATAGGTATAAAGGTAATTGATGTGGGAGTGGGGGTAGAGGAGCAGAGAGCCCGAGCGTAGCGAAGGCGAATGGAGCGGGAACCACCTGAGCCTCCTGTGCTTGCCAGGGCACGAAAAACAATCAGCTTATCAGGAGTAGCTTGTGTTTGCAACACACGCCGGGCAGTAACCTGATCTCTAATATTATTAAGTAAAACAATTTGATTCTAAATAGACTCTCCTATTCATTTAGAGAAAACCTCTTGTTTATGTTGCCCTAACTTGCTGCCATTAATTTAAGCAATAAGCAAGGGGTGAGTAGACTAGTAAATAGGACTTTTAATTGTGTAACTAGCCAATGTATGGGGAGGGAATTCTTGGATTATACTGCCATCTAGTGGCTTCAGTAGGAGGTTAATACCCTAGGGTGGAAAAGTTTACTATGAGCGCTCAAGCATGTACGCTCGTAAGGACAGATGTCCATGTGTTTGTGCTAGCCAGAGGTTATGCTATTAAACAGTAAAACATTTGGAAGTATTAGGACCTACACTTCACAATTTGGTAGATTTTGTGTGTCCTTGTATTCAGCGGGAAATTTCCCTGGAGAATTTCAGGTCAGAAAAGGTATAAGGGCTGGGAACTATTTCAGCAGGGGAACGTTCATTTCTTGCTTAAGGCTTAGAATGAGCTGAAAGAAAGGAAACCTATATCAAAATATTGTACCACTGGTAAATTCATTAGAGTCCAAGAGGTTTAGCATATTGTATTTCTTGCTTAAGGCTTAGAATGAGCTGAAAGAAAGGAAACCTATATCAAAATATTGTACCACTGGTAAATTCATTAGAGTCCAAGAGGTTTAGCGTATTGTATCTGTGCTGCATGACAATGACTGCAAGGTTAGAGCAATGGAGACTAAACACTGTGTAATTCAACTGAACTAGTCTCGTTCATGCGTATTCTAAGGTGTAATAGTATATGCACTGCGTTAAACCTGGTCGATAGCAGTTAAAGAGAGAAAAAAATAAATAAATCCTTTACAGTTTAAACCCTCTAAAACAACTGAGGACGCTTTCAGTTTTACTTCAGTCTATACCAATATGTGCCCCGCGTTAAGCGCAGTCCAAAGCAGTTAAATAGATGAGTAACTTTTTCAACATATATTACGTAACAGATACATTTTTTAAAACATTTAAAAACTGATAAAGTTGCTTCCAGTATGTTACAGAGCATAGTATACTAATAGAGCCAATACATATATGAGTCACTCAAGTAATGATAACTTCCCTGGCAGTGTTTATACCACAGTTAGTGAAGCGACCGTGTTGTTACGGTCACCAGTACAAGTATAAAAACAGTATTTCGTGGCAGTTTTAACAAAGAGTCATCTATTGTAACTAAGCATTTGAAGATGCTAACTGTAGTAACAGCATTGTAAACTAAGCACATTCAGAAGAACGACTGAATTCATGTCTCTAACTCAAACTCTTATCACTTCTGACTCGTAGAAATAGGTAAATAGTACATAGAATCCAGAAGGATCAGCAGTAGCAGTTACTTACCGGCTAGCACGAACTGCAGGGACAGAGAGATAACTAGGAAGGGAAGGTTGTGAGACAGCTAAGTTAAAAATGGCGCCACAAGTGAGGGCATCTATATATAGATTTTAGTGGGGGTGGGGTAAGGAGAGGCATGTGTTAAAGGGGGAGATAATATGGTTGTACCTGGACCAAGTCTCTTGTGCTTGCCAGGGCATGAAAAACAATCAGCTTATCAGTAGCAGCTTGTGTTTGCAACACACGCCGGTCAGTAACCTGATCTACTTAGGAAAGTATATGTTGATTCAGTATCGGGACCAGGTGGTATAGGGTATGGAATGTATAGGAAATTCATGGATTAGCAAAAAGAGGATTTTTGTGATTGTACTGAATGAATGGTTGAAGAAAGGATTTGTTTATGAAGAGTTATGTAGTGGGATGTTAACATTTATACAGAAGTAAGTTGAGTAGAATGAAATAAAAAATTGGAGCTTCATCACACTAAATAAAGCAGATTATAATATTTTTACGAGAATAATACAGAGAAGAATGGCAGGAAGGATGATTTAAAAGAACATATATACGGTATAAAATGGAAGGGATGTCAAGAACCATTTGTGGCTGTGAGAGAAATTGTAGATGATATAGGTAAAAGGGAGGATGTGAAACTTACAGTAGCTGATATCAGCAAGGCATCTGATACAGTAGGACATAATGCTTTGTGGGATCATATGCAGAAGTATGGAATAGGTAACACAGGAGAACGCATATGTCAGCACATCAAAATAACAGAGTGAGCATTAGTGAATGGGTGGCTGAGTAAAGAAATATGCATGAATTGTGTTATAAGACAAGGATGCCCCATGAGTGGAATATTGTTTGCATTGGTAGTGAATGCAAAAGTGAGTGAAATAACTTATAAATGAAAAATGCCAGACGTGATGCAAAAGAAATGGTTATTCCAGTAGTTTTGACATATTCAGACAATATAATTGTAGATGCTAAGAGCAAAATATGGATGAGGGAAGTGTTGGTCTGTCTGAATTGACATTTAAAGGAAATAGGAATCACCTTGAAAAAAGATAAAAGTAAGGTTTTGAGTGAGGTGGTGAAAGTTTATTTTTCAATGAATAAAGTGTCTTTGTTAGGGATAACATTTGGGAAAAATATGTAGTTATGATGCAATGGGAGGGTTTAATAAAATAAATGAAAGGAATATGTCTTCTGTGGAGGACGTAAAAATTAGTATTTGGGAAAAGGGTTCATGTGGTGAATTCTGTATTGATGGGAAAATAGCATCCATGTCAAATGTGTATATTGATCCCAGAAAAATAAAAAACATTGTGCAACTGGTGTTTTCTTTCATATGGAGTTCAAGAGTAAACCCAGTGAAAAGAGGTGTTTTTTATAGGACTGAAGATGGAGGATCGGGTTACTAAATCCAGTGGTTTACTCTGCTTATTTAACCTTGTATAGAGTATTTAAAGTGGGTAAAGGAAGAGAATAATAAATTTATAATGAGAATGTTTAAATACAAGTACAAAAAGTTCCAGGAGATGCTGAGATTAAGAAAAAAGATAAAAAGAATATGTAAATGAAATTATAAATTATCAAGAAAAATGCCAATATGAAAAATAAAAACAGATAATATAGAAAAATATAGGAGGACGTGGTATAATAATGTGAGGAAATGATAATCTTATGTAAATCCACACGAAAAAGTGATGTAATAAGATAGTAGTGTGTCAGGATTTCCTAAGGAAACTGGTAAAAAATAAGTTATCGGTAAAGGGGAATATGCCATATAAAAAAGTAAGTTGAAAGAGTGTACTTTTTTGTGGGAAGAAAGAGCCAACATAGCATTTTTTTTTTTGAAATGTAAGAGAGTGGTGAAACTCTGGAAAAAGTTCTGTCTCATTAATATTCTCATAAATGTCTTCAAACAGTATGATTATGTAAGGATATTAGAAGAACAAGAAAAAACATACATGAGAAGGGCAGATAAGAATTTATTTTATGTAATATGCATTATCTGGAATGAAAGAGTGGATAAAATTTTGTTTAATGGGAAATGGATTTTGGCAGCTATATTGCAAAAAATTAGACTATGGTTCTGGAAAGGAGGAGTCAGGATCAATTATGGAAGAAGAACACTGAATACTACTACGCTTTCTGCAGTGGGATCTTTTGCATTCACTTGAGCTACCACCAACTCACGCAGATGGGACCTAGGTTTAAGATCTCATCCAAAGGACAACACACTCAGAAGTATAGCACCCCACCCCACCCCCATGCTGCCCTGAAGTGTCAGCAATCCTATAACCCTGAGTGGGAAAAGAAACCAAAGCAGTCTGGTTTTACAGCACCAAAGGTGAGTGTGTTACCTGTACAGGCACTGACACTGTATCTTCTCCAAACATTTAAAAGTAAAGAAATTTAATTTAAATATGACTACTGCAGAAACAGTTATCCATTTAATAACAGTGCAACTCCTTCAATAATAACACTACATTCTCAAACTCTGTGAAAGCAGGACTCTTATTACAGAACTTGTATGGGCTCTATGATTGTTGACCTAACTGCTGCGATACACTGAACTACTAGCATGGGTAGCAGGAAAATAACAGCAGTTACCAGATAACGCGTAATGCAACTGAGTCAGGCTAACAATGAGAGGGCACCTTTCTCCAACAAGATGTACCATCCAACAAAAACTAACTTGTCAAATGCAATACCCATAGTATTGGTTCTCTTAAGCGAACAGTTCCCAACCTGATCCCAATTTCCTGAAATGAACAGCCGTGACTGTGTCAACAACTGTGTGCTGCTGTAAAAGTACACTACATTCAAGTACTTTATCCTTGGAGGGTGCCTATCTTTCCCCCAAACTGGTGTGATTGTGGAGTTAGTATGCTAAAGCTTAAAGTTTCACCTGCAGGTTCAGTAGGACTGTTTTTCAAACAGTTTAAGTAATTTTATTTATAGTCAACAGGTTGCACATAAACCTCTCAGAGGATCCTTTTCTGAACTGCACTGTTGGCATTTACTGAAGTCAGCCTAGGAAGGACCTCACATTTTTACCTCTGAAAAAAATCTTTTTTCTCCTCTTCATGAATGGCAGGGGATCAAAGATATTCAGTCCCTAGAGTTCCTGACACAGTGAAATGGAGATAAATACATTAAATATCACTGTGTGCACGTTCAATACATCCTCGACTTTGCATCCTTTTGCAGGCTCTTATATTTATAAAATTGTGAACACATTGATATCTTACATCCAGGCATAACTGACAATAAACACATTTTGCCCTTATTTTTTGGTGTTTTGTGAGATTTAAAGAAACTAGCAATTCATGAGGAAGGTAGGGAGGGCACCTCTTTGGGAGAAGTTGCTATTTGTTTTGGCCAAGAAATGTATTAAGTAAAGTGTATGGTTCTTTACTCAGTCAAGGACTGTAGGCAGCTCTGAGTTTCTGAACTGATACTGACCTTTTTATTTTTCTATCCTATAGTTCGGATGTTGATACGAGGATAATATCACCTTACTCCCTCTGTTTGCTTTTGTCTTACATTTCAGATGCCCTGAGATTTAGGACTTTCCCAGGATTCCACACTACCTACAAATTTTCTTTTCAAGTTTGCAATACAGTACAATATAGCTTTAAAAAGTTATTCAGCCGTAAGAGAAAATCCATTTACAGTTAAATACTTTGCTGTCTTCTATGACTGCCATATGAAATCGAAGACTGATTCAGTCTCAGTTTTCATATTCCTGAGGCTGTGTTTCAAGCGAGGACAAAGCTTCCCAGCACAAACCTTTTCTGTTTAGTACATTCTGAAGTGCGTCTGCCTATGGTATCTAGTTTCTAGACACACTGATTTAATAACCAGATTTGTCAGCTTTCATTCACTACACCATCAACAGCTGTGTGGCTCAGGCCCCAGGCCATGTGATCAAATTATCATTCCTTTACTGGCATGAAAATGTTATTTGATCAATGTGACCTCTAGCTAGACAATATTTATCCTTTTTCAAGTTCGGAGAGTTTTCGTGGGCAGGCACAAAAGGAGTTACAAATCAAACAGTTACAGCCAGCAGACTTAGTTCAAAGGGAATGAGTAACGTCTTCCACTTCACTGCTATTAACTGTTATGCTCAAGAGCTAGTGTGTTACGTTTTGTGCAACTTCAGTAAATTCCCTCAGAGTAGATACTTTTAAAGCTGAGATTCATCTGTATTTATCTTGTATATGTCAAAACATGCAAACAACGTGGCCCTAAAACTGACTGACTTGACTGAATTAAATAAATTAACATGACGGGTAAATTGTACTGTTTGTTGAGTACAAGTAGTCTGATGGACCATTCTGTTAAAATTAATGCATTTCTGCAGGGCTGTGTTACCTCAGATAATATTATATTATGTAACGGGGTGCAGGGCAAAGCCCCATCATGATAAAGCGTGAAAGGCTTGCCCCTTCCCCACTTCACCAAGAGTCTGTAAATTTTTTAAGTAAAACTCAGTAAAACAGTCTGCCTCTCTTCTTGGCCTTAACAAACCATATCCATAAAATGCCTTTTCTCTCTCCCGACCCCCCTGCTTTTTCATTTATACAAAGATGAACTGGACCAGTCAGGCCTTTTTTCAGCTGTGACCTTTGTTATAATATGAACAAAATACACACTAAGTTTACAATAGTGTATGACTTACCTGACAAACAGAACAGACAGACACAACACCATCATTGATCAGGTACACCTACCATACAATTCTTAGGATGGCAGTGAATGCTTAGACATGCATGGACTTATGAACAATCTAGAATAATGTTAAAATTTTACCACACACACACAAATGCTTTTTAATTTTAGTCTCAGAATTCACTTTTGGGAATGAAATTGTGTAGAGACAGTGCAGATGTACACGAGACGAGGTTTCACAGGCGTCATTGTTTAAAGTTTATATAACAATGCTGTAGGTTACAAGGAAACAATCCCCGGATTAAAAGAAGACTGATTTTCAGAAATAATCTTGTGGTTTTATGTCATGAAGTTTCCCAGTTAGTGAATGAAATGTTACTTCCTCTCCAAAATCACATTTTCTGCATGAAATGTACAAGTATAGTGCAGCTGCTCATAGGGAAGGGGCTCCACAGATAATATTTTGCAAATCTTTTTTTTTTCCTCTTTCTGCCTCCCACACTTGTCAGTTGACTATAAGCCTCCGCAAGGCCAACTTGTCCATTCGTTCCAATCACCAAGCCAAGGGTCAATTAAGAGGGGTCATCATTTAGGCAGCCATCGGGGGTGGTTCAATATTTTTTTTTTTCTATTATTACATCCCTAATCCCAGCACATATGGCAAAGAGCTGAGGAGTGTGCAATGGGTTAACAATGAAGGATGTCCTCTAACGTCAGAAAAGGGTGTTACAGTCTCTTTAAGGGGCTCTGTCCCCCTCCTGAAACAAGAGGGGTGGTGGTGTACCCGTCTGCACAAGGGAAATAGCACCAACTCTGTGTGCCCCTGAGCATACACAATACTCCTCATCCACCAACAGGGGCAAATTAGACATGCTCCTTTACTCCTCACTCTTCCTGCTTGGTTCCCCCACTGCTGGAACCGCTAACCCCATCGCAGCCATTTAGGATTACAGATAGAACTCTATCCCTTCTTTACTATGAAGCACAGCAAATCTGGTGTAAAACGGCTGACCTTTAGTAAGATTATAAGGAAATGTTTGTCACAGTAAATGCAAACTCATAACTGGCACCTAATATTTTGGGAGTGAACTTCAAAAATACTCATCTTAGGGGCTGATTTCATGAAGCCTGATAAATATTTTAAAAGGTTGCTTTGCAGTCAATACCAAAAATTTCATTTTTTAACAAAACTGCACAATAACAGACATATTTTATGGAGCGGCAATTCAAAAGGAATCTACAGTGAAAATGCTGTTGTTTAGTCACACCCCCTCAGTGACCTCAATGATGTTTGCAAACCAGGCCTGTTTAACAAATACTGTTTCTTTTAGTTCTTGCAAATTCATATTCAATTCATTCTTTCAGTAATGCTGCCTATCCAGTTTAGCCTCTATCATCTTCCTTTGCCTTTGATCTTTCCCAGCATTAGTGTTTTCTGTAGTGAATTCTGTTTTCATATTATGTGGACAAAGTATATGTGTTTTAGTTTTACTATTAGGCTTTCCAGTAAACAGCCTGGTTTAAGTCCTTAACTAGTGCCTGATTTGATCTTCTTGTATTCAACATCAATTATCCAGCACAAAGTCTTCCTTCAATGTCCAAATCTCGCAACTATAAGTTATTACTGTAAAAATAATAGCACTTACTATACAGGCCTTTCTTGACAAAGTAATATCCTAATCCTAATGTAATTTTATCTAAATTTGCCACAGGTATTCCTTCCAAAGAGCAAGCGCCTTTTGCATTGCTGCAGTCACGATTTGCAGAGATCTCTGAAACCAGGAAAAAGAAATATCTCAGTACCTCCAACTCCCCCACCCACCATCTTTTTTCAAAGAACCGATAGGAGTAGAATATATTATTTTAGCTTTTTTGATATTGAGCAACAAGCTGGCATTTGAACTTTTTACTCCCACCTTCATCAACAGGCTCTTCAGTTCTTCCTCACTTTCAGCCATCTGCATACCCAAGGTTGTTACTATTTCTTCCGGTAATTTTGACTCCCGCATCTAACTCAGCATTTTAGGTTCATAGGTTCATAGATTAGAACTAGGCTAACTGCCCTTGTGAGCCATTTTAAGCCTAGCCAATTATCCCTTGTGAGACTCAAACCCTGCACCTTGTGTTTATAAGGCAAACACCTTAACCATTAGGCCACCCTCCCAATTTTGCATGATATATTCAGAGAATAAACTGAAGAAATAGGATAACTACATCCAGCCTTTTCCTACTGCTTTTCTAATTCTAAACCAGTTAGTTGTTCCATATTCAATGCTAACAGTAGCTTCTTGTTCTGCACACAGATTCCCCAGGAGGCAAATAATGTGACCCAGTATCACCATTTCTCGAGATTTTTGCCACAGTTTATTAAGGTCAACATAGTCACAGGCTTTAGAGTAGTGAATTACAAGTACTCCCCTTGCTTTCTCCATTACTCACTGGAAGTGGGCAATTCAGTCTCTTGACACTATGCATCTTCTAAAGCCAGTCTGCACATCCATTGATTTAATTAACTTTGCTGAATAAGGAAATGAAGAATTTGCTAGAAGTATTATGACCAGGAAAAGAATTAGAAAAGCATGTGAAGAACTGTTGTCAGATAATTCAAATCCCATCAGGACAAAAAAAATTGTAGATGCAAGAGTTATAAATGAGAGACCAATGCCAAGAAATTTTAGACCTGGGTGATTCCATGTTATGACCCACTGTAAGGGAACTAAGTACAGTAGGTAAAGAAACAGCAATGGTCTCTCTCTTATCTGGCTTGAAACTTACTGACTTAAGTTCTGACATTCATAGGTTCTCATTTTGAGATGTATATTATTCATGTAGGAGTAAATGATTTGCAGCATACTTCATTAAACCACATGAAGAATTCTATACTAGACATGGCTGAATATTTGGAAAATAAGGAAATTCACAGTTGCACTAATCAGATTATTTGTTTTTGAAAGTACATCAGTTTTATAACTCGTTAAGACAATTAGCTTTGGTATACATCATCAATCTTGTTAAGTACCAAGAAGTATGTGTATTGGACAGTAGGTTGTTGCTTTTTTGTTGCTAAGATGTTATCTGATTATATAAAAGATTTTTTAGACTTAAGCTCAGCATCAGCAAGAGGAGTAATAACACCAGATTTGACAAGAGTTCAAAAATATTATCTGAGTTTAGCAAATATATGATGAAGTCTTGGAGTAATATCTGAATGGAGCTATAAATTAATAGTAATTGTTTAATGATAGAATTACAAAGATTACAACATCCAAGGTTATATAAAGTAGTAATGTCTATTAGATAATATAAGGGGTGGAGGGTTTAACTCTTTGATTAATGATTCTATTCCCTCAGTACTTATAAAGCAAGTAAAAGAGATTGAAACAGTTATAGTGCAGATAAGAGATATCATTAGAAATAGATCAACACATGTAGTTTTAGGTTATTGAGTACCCCCTATGAATAATTTATTCCATTGCTGTTTTTTGGACCAGTTAGAAAATTATGTAAATTATAAGAATATTGTAATCTCAGGGATTTTAATTACCCAGTCATTTTACGGAATGATCATCTAGCAAAATCAGTATTTGAAACAGAATTTATTAACACGATTACATTAGTCAATATGACACAACTGTATATAGAAGGAACTATATGTTCAAACGGGTGCACTTCACATTCTCGAATTTCAGTATCTCGAGACTAAAATATCGAAAGCCCAGTTGCGCAAAAGTCAACATAACCGAATCCAGAAATGTTGAATCAGTGGTTGTGGTAGTGCGCTATGTTAATGGATAGCTGGAGATTCAGGTAAGTGTTTATATGTTAAGGGTTTTGGGTAGGATTTTAGTGTGGACAGATTTTAAGTATTACTTTTATAAACTTTAAAATCTGCTAAAACATCACAAACTAACATGTATTGTTTGAATGATATGAAGTTTGAAACTCCATCCTCCACAGCCTCAGAGGAAAAAAAATAAATCTGAAAAATGTGCCTTTTTCAGTGAAATTTGAAAGGTCTGTGGGCTTTTCTGGGACAGCAAGCAGGAACAGAAGGATTAGCAATTTTTAAATGCTCTCTTTTTTTGCATCATAAGATAAGTTATTTTTATGTGTATTTATTTTGTGAGGTGGGTACAGCTTGCATTCGGATCTTATAACTTGGGTTACTGCTATTAAATCATACCGCTCAGCAGTCTACAATTTCAGCGAATGTCCAGATTTTTCCCTCAGATCTTTGGTCTGTTCATAGAATCATAGGAGATTACTAAGCAAATTACCCTAGGGGCCCTTACAAGCCTAGCCAAGTTTTACCCTTATTTCCATGATCAGCACCTAACTCCAATCCTCCAGATTGCGTTTGAAGAGGGCTAATGAGGTGCTCATCTTGATGTGAAGTAGGAGTCTGTTCCAAAGTTGTGGTAACCTCTGGGAGACAAATTGATCCCTCCAGCAGGTTCTATTAAAATCACATACCACATTAAGGCTATTAGGGTGAGTAATCAGTGTACCATTTGACTTACATATATGCAACATTTCCAGGAAAGCAGGGTCAAAAATTGCCTTATATGCAAGGCACAGATCACCTCTGAGCAGTCTGTATGAAACAGAATAAACTGACAGCGATTTCAGACGATCCTCATTGAAGAGATGCTGAAGACCTTGAATTTTCCTTGTGAGGAACCTCTGTGGCCTCTATAATTGCTGTAAGTGCTTGGAAAGGTACATACCAAAAGGGTCATTGTACTCAATTATTGGCCTGATGAGGGAAGAGTACAGGGATGTTATAAAATCTAACTTCTTTTTTTTTTTCTGGAGGCAATGCCCTTACGTATGACATGAGCAATATAGAATGCCCTTCTTACCACTGTGGAGGCATGGTGATCAAAGGTAAGTTCGCTGTCAACCTGTGTGCCCAGGACTCTCACCACTGAGTGCGCACTTAGGGTGTTGTTATTGATCTGGTAGTTAAGCAGGAACATCACTCTTACCAGAAAGGATGATAATACATTTTGGGCATTGAGTTTAAGGCCATGACTTTGGCACCAGTCATTTGTTTGTGTAAGACCCTCTTGTAGGATGTTGACATCATGTGGAGACTCTATGACCGCTCCCAGTTTGCAGTCATCATCAACCTCTGTTAGCCAAAGACCTTTAGTTTTAGTTTGCACTTTGGAGAAACAGATTCCAAACAGTAGAGGTCTCAGGACTGATACAGGTGGGATCATCACTGGTTACAGGTCTGCTGTTGGAGGTGGATTCCCCTATTTTGACTATATAGGTTCTATCAGTGAGACAGTTAGTAACTCATCTAATGATATATGGTTCATACCTATTTGGGTGAGTTTGTCAATTATGCCTGAATGGGGGATAGTGTCAAAAGCCTTGGCTAAGTCTAGGTAGGCTGTATGCACAGATTTCCCCTCATCAAGAGCCTTGGTGACTGTCTCGAAGAAGTCCACCAGGTTTAACAGGCATGATGATCTCCCTTTGACAAATCCAAATTGAGTAGGGTCAAGTGTTTGGAGGTTACCAATGTCTTTGTGGCTAAGGTCCATGATGATTCTCTCCATGACCTTGAAGATAAGACTAGTCAGGCTAATAGCTCCTGGAGTCAGTGGAAGCACCACCTTTGTGCAAGGGGATAATGGTGGCCTTTCTGCATTCAGCTGGGATAAAGCCAGTGCCTAGACTATGAGTGAAAAAAGTACCCAATGGCATTGCTAATTCTTGTTTGAGCCCTTGTAGGAGCAGCCTGGTATGCTTTCAGGTCCCATGGATGCTGTGTTTTTGACTTATGCAATATGAAACATAAAATTCAACAACTTTTTAAACAACAATGCTACCAACAGAAACAAGAAACAAATGCATAACTAGGCATCCATTAACCAATGTGAGGTATGAAATAAAATCCATACCGTATTTAAAAGAATCCTGTAAAATAACTACATTCAAATCATTCCATATGTCAGGAGAAGAAAAGAAAATCTTTAACAAAAATGGTAAAAATAGGAAAACATCTAATAACACCAGTAACTATATATACATTATAGCTGCTGTGTTAGTTGAATGATACACCAAGGAATACCTTTCTAACTGCTGCTTAATAAACAACTAGGAGTCTACATGGCCCAGTATTTTACTCTAATGAATTTAAGGGGTCACCAAAGAGGCGAAGCACTAAACAGACCATTTATTTGGGCATCTCATGTTTGTTTTGAGAATTCTCTATAGATGTCTCTAAAGACTTCACCCAATTCAACAAGTGACAAAAATCATCCACAGATCCTCTTTTTTCCAAGACCTGCCTATTTATTTTTAGAGAGTAGCATAATTACCTGCAATAAATTAATCTCACTGACTGACAAGTTAATTACTGGTGTAAACCCAATGAGAAATACAGGAGGAGTCAGTATGATTTTATCAGGCCAAATCTTGTTACAGACCTCTTGTAATTTTTTCTTTGCTGGGCCAAATCTTGCCACAAATGTTCTGTATTTCTTATTTACTGGGCTAAACCTTGTCATAGACCTCATTTTTTTTTACTTTAAGTGTTAAGAGCACTGAACAGGCCCAAAAATTGTATCTACGTCCCAGGTACATTTAGCTTGCATCTCCAGCATGATGATGACACAGAAGAAAATATAACAGCTAAGCCTGAGAGTTCTGGTTTACTGCTAGAGTAAGGAGGAAAGCTTAAAACTTGCTTCTTCTGGCATCTTTAAAATATTAGGCCCCTCTCGAAGAAAGTCTTTAAGCTGAGCAAGGGTAAAAAAACTGTCATTTCCACCTTCTTTGTTTCAGATTTTTAGTAACAAATCTAAAAGTGGACTACAGCTTCCTAGCTTCAGAACAGTAACCCCTATCGCATAAGATCTGATGTACTTATAAGGTACAGATTCCCCAGGTGATCATAACAATGAAAGTACTTTTTCCTTTAGATGGTAACTGGCAAAGTGCAATAACATTGGTCTCAGTAGAGATCATTTCAGGGCTTGGGCTATGAAAACTCTATGAGCCCTTTTGGAAGTGATAGGCTCATACTGGAGCCCAAACCATTCAGCTAGTCAGAAAATTAAAACAGTTACTGAATTCCTTAGATTCAGCAGTGCCCATAAACCTCAAATACTTAAGTTGCATGTGATCTTCCTGATCTATCATTCTGAGCTTGAGAAGATCCATTCTGGGGGCGTGGCTTGGATGGCAAGCTGAAAGCAGCAGAGCTCTTGAGCTCTGCAGTCTTCATTTTTTCCTGACAGGATTTTTTATTTAATTTCACCAACAAACACCTGAAACTACTAAAATCATACTCTGGAAGTTGTAAGCTACAAGTTGGTGTAATGTTTAAGCTAACATTTTCATATTTTCCTGTCAAGTTTTCAAACAGAAGGGACAAGGAAACCACATTCACAAAGGAAGATGAGCTGCTCCAAGTTTTCTCAGCAAGAAACTCCAAAGAAGAAAGAAATACAGGCAATCCTTACTACACTTCAATACTTGGTGCGATAAATAGACAAATTAAATTTAAAAGCGGACAGTATAAAAGAAGATACTACCAAACAAATACCCTTATTAAATGAAGTCCTTAAACAACAAACTGCCCAGATTGCTGCTTTGGAATAATCTGTAACAGATATAGACTGCAGGTTAACAGAAAGAGGGAAAAACATAGGCTTTCTTCTTCACGAAAACATCAGACTCACTGAAAAGAGAGATGACACTGAGAACAGAACCAGGAGAAAGAATATAAGAATCTATGCAATCCCGGAGCAGATGAAGGGAGACTTCTTGTATTCCTAAAATCTTAAACCTACCTGAGGCACTACCCTTCAGAATAGAAAGGGCACACAGGTCTTTATAACTACAAATTCTGCATCCAGTAAAAACAGTCATCCAAGATTTATTACTGTAAGATTTATCTCCACTCAAGACAAGGACCTTGTTAAGAACTGCCTGATCCCTTGCTCCATTAAAAATTGGTGACCAAACTATCAGGTTTGACAACGACTTCTCACCCCTTGTAATGTCCAAAAGAAGAGCACGTGTCCTTCTAATACAATCATTAAAAAAGGAAGGAATCAAAGCACAACTAATATTCTCAGCAAGAATAAGACTATCCCTGCCAGAAGGAAAGAAAACCTTTGCCTCTGTAGAAGAAGCATCCATATTTGTCCAAAAAAGAACCTTTTAAGTCAACCTGAACCCATGGATTCTTCATTGAACTTAAAAAGACAAGTTTAAAAATAATGAGTGGACTATTAAAGAAAAAAAAAACACAGACAAAAATGATTTTACATAACTTCACATTTCATGCAAGTTTTTGTTTTCTTCCTTCTAAATAATGTGGAATCATGCACAGAAGGTAACTTTTTTCTCTCCTATTATCTTTTCCATAACAATGCTAACTTTATAAATAATACAGAATACTCAAAATTCAAGTAAATCAAAATCTTATCCAATTACAAACTACTATTTTATACTTTTATCTCTTTATGTACATGGCACAGCACTAGTGAAATGGTAAAAAATAACTCACTCATTTAATATATTTATATTTCTTTTATATCCTACCCGTGGTAGTGGTGCTGCGGTAGCGTTGTTGCCTCACAGCAAGACGTTGTCGCATTCGATTCTCAGCTAGAGCGTCTTCTATGTGGAGGCATGCGTGAATGGGTATGCCTTCGTTGAAGGTTGTGCGTTAGGGCTGGTAACTCGGCACGTAAAAATCCACTACCAAACATTAGCGGACCGGTGTTCCGCTTTGGCGACCCCTAACCAGGATAAGCTGAAAGACACAGATTTCTTTTATATCCTACACTTACTTCGTCATGTATGTGCCTTCCCTTTCTCTTTTAGTTCTAGTGTCATAGCATTTAATCACAGCAGGAGGAGAAATGCTTACTGTGTTACTTTTAAGTATTTATAAAGAAAGTGGTGACTTTTTATTATTATATATAAATTTACTACTTAACTGAATGTTTGCAATGTGCTCCATTTAGCTAATATGTCTTATACCTGTGTATGGTTGGCAATTTAGAACCTTTATTTTAAATATTTATCATTTTACAAGTTATGCTTAAAAGCTTCATTTCACTAGAAAATTCCCACTTACTTACTTTTTGAATGAATTTTGACAACTTTTGTGACAAGCTTGCGCTTCTAAAGGCTTCAGTTAGCTCCCAGACTCATGAGAAACAATCTGTGCTGTCTTTCAGGAAGTAGGCATGACCTTTGAACCTGTTTCTCTTAAATGAACTCTAACAGCCACTCAGATTCAAGAATGATCGTGAACTGTGTTTTCATTCATTTAGGAATTGTTTTATCTAAAAAGTCTTATAAGCATATGTTTAGTGATTTATTTAATCTGAATTACATTTACATTTAAATAAGATTTGCAAATATGTTTCTGACAGTGACAGTTTTAAACGCATATTTTTCCTGTCTGTTTTTATGACATTATAGTCCTGTATTTACTTATGAGCACACAGGTGATCTGCTGTGGCGACCCCTAACCTGGAAAAGCCGAAAGAAGAAGATAGTCCTGTATTTACTCATAGGAACAAATAATTATAAGGATTAATCAATTTATCTTAGTCTGTTTAGATAAAAAATTAAGACATTGTATACAGCTTCATATTCTTAGTTCATGCATACATAGTATACTAAATCAGATTTTTCCTTTTGTATGTTTTTGATGTACATGCAGTTTCCCTTCTGCTTGTTCTTAACCTGCAATAGCTAGGAATTCCCACTAGATGTCATGAGGGAGTTTATCCATGCAAAAGTTTGTTAAAATATATTTTTATTGTTCTCAAATGTAGAGTTTTTAAATTGTGAAGAACAACAAAATGGTGTACAAAGTGGAAAAAATTGCACCAAGAAAAAACAGAATCACCACTCCAAGAAGCCAAGAACCAGACTCAGTAGTATCAAATAAAAATGTTTAATTCCACAACAAGAAAGACTCAGCAGTAACAGTCAGTCAAGCGCTTTCATCATCCAAGACTTCTTCAGAACTGTGTAATACAGCATTGACACACCTTAAATAAGCAGTCCCCCCCCACTTAACACACTAATTAAAACTTTAAAAACATACACCCTAAAAAATAATTCTAAAACAGCAATACATAATACATAAATACAATTATGAACTAGTACAAAGTGTATGACAAGTATGGTGTATAATAGCACTAATACTATAACTTAGTAGCCCTATGTTTCAACTCTGGCATGATACAAATGTGGTCATTAATACCAAGGGCTACAGTGGCATTCAAATGAATTTGCCATCGCATTTCAGCCCTATCCAATTTATTTGATACTACCGAGTCTGGTTCTTGGCTACTTGGAGTTTTTAAATTGTCCATAACAGTTTTAAAAAATGTACTTGTCATAATGAATCAAAGGAAGCACTTTTTAATTTTACTTATAATAGCAGTCTCCATCAAATGACATTTATTATATCTATTAATGTCAATGGGTTGAACAACCCAATGAAAAGGACTAGTGTCAACAAATATTTAATGCTACATAAAACAGATTTTGCATTCATTCAGGAATCTCACTTAGTAATAGAAGATCTAAACAAATTAACCTTTAAGGATTATAAGATTTTGGTAAGTTCAAACTACAACCACAAGAGAAGAGGTGTCCTAATTTTACACAGAAAATCAATGAAAATTCCAGAAATAGTTGACTAATACACAGCAATGATGGTATGCTTGCTTTAGTCATACTAAAATTAGATAAAAAGATGTACACTTTTGCAAACATCTACTGGATACTGGGTATTAGGACTAAAACTGTGAAAAAACATTTAGACACCATAACTTTAAACTCTAAAGGTGAGTTACTATTAGCAGGTGATTTTAATTGTATCCTTTCCTTCACTGATACAAGCTCAGTTGCCAAGCACTTGAGCAACTATATAAAAGACAGAAACCTAACTGACATTGCAGGTATAAAAATATCCTCCTCCCTGAAATATTTTCACTGCTCTTACAGATTTGGCATGCAGACCAACATAAACAATCTTCGTAACCAGTTCTTTACTGGCCAAAATTGATAATGTAGTACTGACATCGTGCCCTATATCTGATCGTAATGCCATCACCTTCAATGTAACACTTAATACTGACCCCTTAAACTTCTGCCAAAGACTACCTTCTTATCTAGTAACAGTACAAGGATTTAAAGAATGGTTTCTAGATGAAATAAAGTTTTACCTAGACATCAACAATAATGGAGAGGTTTCAGCCATTATCCTATAGGACACTTTAACGGCAGTTTTACGTGGTAAAGTTAAAAGTTGTTATATAAATATAGGGAAAGTGTGGGATAAAAAAATTGGTAGACATACAAAGAAATTGATGAACTAAAACATACAGCAAAATGACAAATCTGCATTAGGTGACATATGTAAACTGAACAAGGAACATCAGGATTTCATGCAGCATGAAATATCACTAAATATGGAAAAATCAGATAAGAATCCTACTCAATTAATTCCAAGAGTATGCACAGGATTGCGATTCGATCGAAACATTTAAATGATAAAAGTCATATAAAATAAATAATATATACTAGAAATAATCAGACTATCAAAGTTACAGATCTAAAAAAATATTTTATGTTTTAAAAACCATTACAAGAATATTAATAACTCATCTACAAGTGATAACAAAAGTACAGACAACTTTATTGCTAATAATATTCAAAAGAAGCTATCCAAACACAATATTAATAGCACAGATAAACCCTTTTCCTTAGACAAAAAAGATAGCAGGGCTGGATGGTCTAATTTCGGAATTTTACAAACTCTTACCTGATAACATCTTAAAATCTTACTCAGTGCATGCCAAGAAGTTAAAACTACAGTAAATATCCCTCCCTCATGGAAATATTCTATCATCTTTCCCATCTTAAAACAAAATAAAGAACCCAACCTTTGCACATCATACAGGCCAATTTATTTGCTTAACATTGATTACAAGATATTCATGTCTATCTTAGCAGACAGATTAAATAATATTCTTTCAATATTAATTCATGAAGACCAAACTGGCTTTATCAAAAACAGAAAAGTACAAGACAATGTAATTAGATTGCTGTTCACAGGTTCATAGATTAGTACTAGGCTAACTACCCTTGTGAGCCATTTTAAGCCTAGCCAATTATCCCTTGTGAGATTCAAACCCAGCACCTTGCGTTTGTAAGGCAAACACCTTAACCATTAGGCCACCCTCCCAACCTTTAAGTCTGTCCTTAACAGACTTAGCAAGCAAGAAAAAAACGAGCTTTCTATTTTAAGCCTTGATATAGATAAAGCTTTTGACTCCGTAAGTTGGCCATATCTGTTTAAATCTCTGCAAAAATATGATTTCTCCCCAAACTATATAGGATTAATTAAAAAACTATACGAAAAGTCCATAACCTATGTAAAGATTGGATTTTATCTATCTAGCCTATTCGAAATATTAAGAGGTACTAAACAGGTGTGCCCCCTCTCACCATTACTCTTTGCCCTAGCTATTAAACCTCTTGCAAATTATGCCAGAAATAACGACAATGTTAAAGGATATAAAGTGTTAAATTATCCCCCAAGATACAACTGTTTGCTAATGACCTGTTAATTTCTAATGACATTGAAAATTCAATAGATCACTTATTAAATAATCTAGACTTCTTTGCAAACATCTCTGGTCTAAAATTCAATCACAACAAATGTCATGCACTTCTAATGAATAAATCTTACTACGAAACTTAGATCAAAAAGAGACAAACTGGGAGGGCACGCATATTAAATATCTAGGTATCACTATTTAATCTAATTATAAAAAAATCACTTGTATCTAATTACCAACAACTTATAAACTCAATTACCAGTCTAAATGACAGTTGGAACAGACTCTTCTTCACATCTGAAGACAGACTAACATTAAACAAAATGATAATGTTACCTAAAATCTTACTCATTGGCCAAGCTGTAATAATTCCCCCAACTGTCAAAATTAAACAGAAAATTGATAACTTGTTATTCAACTTCCTTTGGTATCCTAAAAAAATAAGAATTTCTCTTCTCTGGTACACCACAAGCTAGGATGAAGGAGGTATATTGTTTTCAAATACTGATTTTTATTTAAACTCCGCATCTATTAACAAAGTGTTGCTTTGGAATAATGCTTCTTATACATCATATTGGAAATCAATACATGAAACCTTACTTCATAACAGTAATAGGACATTGCTTGAACCATATACTCAAATACATACAGACGTCTTTATATGGATTTTAAAAATCTACATAAGTGATATGTCAAAACCTGTTCTTACACCTCTTACAAACCAAATATTGCTGTTGTTTAAAAAGCTTATGTTTTCTAATCAATTAATTAAGAATGTATTAATAATTATGTTTCCTATTGCCTACACAAATGAATGTTTGATATCTTTTGATACTCAGAAAATGTTAGAATTTAAGAAGGGTGACCTATTATATTGGAATCAATTTCTCTCAGCTAATAAAATAAGTTCTGCAGACTATGTAAATCAGCAGATATAGTCTTCAAAATTGCAATTGGCTGGACATCTAAACGTATAAGTATTTTATACATACTAAGCTTGTACCCTCATTAGAAGCATTCAATAAGTGTAACTTAAAAATCTTGGATTTTATCTCAACAATCATTAATAGCTCACCCAAAAATACTTCATACATATCTGTTATCTATACAATTCTCAGAAATGATTTTAGCAAAACAGATGTTTCTTTCTGGAATTATTCAAGTGAAGTTAATAAATAAGTATTCTCAGAAAAAGATAAAAACATTTTTTGCAATCGGTGAAGGAATCCACATCTTCCATGTTATGGCATGTATACACATGGACATTTTTACATAGATGTGTTTTCACCCCACATAGACTAGCAATAATGTACAAGAAAGATTAAATGAAAGGCTGGAGATATGGACAACTTGATGCTGACTGGGTACATATGGTTGTTAATTGCAAAATAATTTCCTCATTTTGGTTAGACTTTAAATATCTTTGTAAAGCTCTATGGAATGACAACTGTTTCTGACTCCCTTATCCTTTTTAATGTTCCTGAAGTCATTCCTAAAAAACAGACATTTTTACTATGGTCTATCCTCTCTAAAGCAAGGAAAATTGTTACTAAAAATTGGAAATCCCAATCTACTCGGTCTTTAAAGTTGAGTTTATACATCTGGGGAAATACATTTGTAAGAATGAGATTGCTACTACAAAAGCATGGACTAACAACATAACTCATCATTTAATTGTTTGGACAAAATTGTCTAAACAGTTAGAGGAAATATCAAGTGTTCTCCAGTGTATATTGCTTTTTTAATTGTTATGGACATTGTACATAGTTTCTTTGTTTTTTCCTTGTTACTATATTAAGTTACTGTGTTACAAAATGAATAAAAAAAATTTTGGAAAAACAAGAAGATCCATTCTGATTTCAGAGTACTGATCTTTGTAAAACTTTAATCAACACCGAGTCCCATCTTGATTACTCTATCTGAATGTGCTGAGAGCACATCCACAATTTCATCTTAATGTCTTGCCGTCTTTTCCATGGTTGAGTTTATTTTTGCAACTCTGGCATTATATTTTTTTCCAGTTTGGCATCTTTTCTGATTTGGCGCTCTGACTGAAACATATTGTCTGCAGATAAAGAATAGGTCAAAGAGTTACTGGGCTGAAGTTCAACAGCATCCAAATGCCCACTTGCCTTGGGAACAGCTGTGTTGCTTTTTTTCCCTTTATGATTTTTTTTTGGGGGGGGGGGGGTATAAAGATATGGCCACATTTACTGGAGAATCACTATTCCAACCTCTTGCTGCAGGTTCTTAAATGTGGATATGAGTGTTTATTATTTATTATTCCTATATTGTGAGGAAGGGAGTTCCAGGAGTGAACAACTGAGTATTTATATAATGACTTGCCAATGTTTTTAGATGGTTTGTGTATGTCCAGTAGATGTCTGATGAGTGAAGTTGACATCAGGGTTTATATTGTGATACAATATTAGAGATAGAGGGGCAGGATGTGGGGTTATAAAGAATTGAGTGTATTGTAGTCAGTTGTGGAAGGATAAGTTGTTTTGGGAATTCAGGCCATTGCAAGGATTTAAGGGCAAGGCAGTGATGGGATTTATAGGAGAGGTTAGCAGCAAATTTAGCTGTTTTATTGTAGGTTTGTTCTAGTTTGCTAAGATGAGAAGACTGAAGGTTAGTGAGGACTGGGGCTGCACACAGAAGACTGGGTAAGAGGAGAGATAAGGCTACACTGGGTTTAGGGGAGTTAGAAATACATTTATGATTTTGGTATAGCAGGCCAAGTGCTTGGTGTTTTTTTCCTTATGGTTGATTTGTATGTTGAATTTTAGTTCATCGTCAATGGTGACCCAAGTAATTTGTTGTGTGGTTTGGGTCTGGTGATTGTGTTGGTGAGGGAAGTAATGAAGAAAGAGGATTTATGTTATGCAAGGTTTTTAGGAAGGAATAGCAAAAGTTTAGTTTTTTTGGGATTTAATATCAATTGATTATCAGTGAGCTACAACTCAATGGAAGTGAAGGTGTCTTGGGTATGAGATACAAGTTCAGGGATGGTGTTGGCCGTGGTTATGAGGGTGGAACTGTCAGCATATTGCAAAAGGGTTGAGAGTTTAGTAGCAGAGTGTATGGTGTTAGTAAAGATATTAAACAAAAGAGGACCCAGGATGCAGCCTTGGGGAACTCCGGTGTTGATAGGCAGAAAAGAAGAGGTGACGGTTTGCCAGCTTATAGACTGAAGTCTGTCCGATATATAACTAGAGAACCAGGATACAAGAGAGAGGAGAGAGATGAAGGTCTGAAAGTTTAGTTAACAGTTTAGAGTGGGAGACTGTTATTGAAGGCTTTGGAGATATCAAGGAAAAGACAGGAGAGGAGTAGGTTGTTATCACGGGCTTCTGCCACTCTGAGTGAATGAGAGAAGTGCAGTAGATGTGCTGTGGTGTGGTCTATAGGTGTGTTGGGTGGGATTTAGATTATTTTCAAGAAAGTGTTTGAGTACCTGGTAGTGAACGCATTTTTCAAGTGTCTTGGAAAGTGGGGACAGTATAGTTATGGGGTAATAGTTTGAGAGGTCCGTGGAGTTACCTCCCTTGTGGAGTGGGATTGTGTAAAAGGATTTCCATATGTTGGGGATGAGAGCCTCAGTGATAGAGCGATTAATAAGGATAGAAACAGGGTATGCAAAAGAGGTGGCTACAATTTTAAGGAAGTGGGAAGCTAGGTTGTCAACAGAGGGTGAGCAGGGTTTAAGTTTGTTCAATTGGGATTTAATAAAGAAAATGGGAAAAGGTGAAAGTATTAGAGGAAGATGGACTGTGAGGTAGGGGTAGAGAAGAGTGAGTGAGACTGGACTGAGTTAGTCTTTGATTTGTGTCTATGAAATAATTGTTTAATAGGGTAGCAGTTTCTGTGGTGGTATTGAGAGGGAAGGGGTTGGGGGTAGAAGGGGTACTAGGGTGGAGAATCTTATTCACAGTGGACCAAAATTTCTTGGGGTTAGTATGTGGGCTGGAGTGTTTAGAAGTAAAGAATGATTTTTTTTTTATGTTTGATAAGTTTTTTACAAGTGTTTCTGTGTTCTTTGTAAGATTGGAATAGTGTTGGGAGTTTTATTTTTTACTCAGGTTTTCCAAGCAATATCCCTCTGCTGCATAATACAGTGTGTTTGCTTAGTGAGCCAGTTAGATTTCACCCTGACTTTTCTGGAATGGGCCATGTTGTTCAGTATATCTAAGAATATCTTGTTGAGTGCAATAACAGCAGAATTCTACTGCAAATGCTGTACAAAAGGAGAGAACAGCTGATCCTTTTGTGAGGGATATGCCATACATCATCGCCATTAAGGTAACTGTCTAATTACAGTGATGCAAAATAAAAACATACCTAAATAAAGGAAAGTGACAGTAGGCTATTGCTAAATTACTCCTGTTCATTGGCTATATGCCACCCCTTTAACATATACCCTATTGAAATGTTACAAGCAATACAATGACATGTTCAGTATGCTGCAATAAAAGGACACAATAACTGAAGATATCAGACGGAAAAGCTGAAATAATCTACAGTACATAGAAGTCACTATAAATGAGATCTTTGTCAGCATGTCTCACCACCACTGTAAAGGCACAACTACTTGATCTGTTTCTGTGTATGTTTTATGTAGTACTGAAAAGATTTGCAGCCTTAAAGATCATGTTAAAAAAACATTTACTTCTACATTTTTAAAGACCACTTACCTAAAATTGTCGTAAGCAAATGGAATCAAGCAGACCCAAAAAGGTCTGGAACTATTCTACATATATACACATGCTATTTCTGAAATTTGTAGTCAAGCTATAAAGTGCTTAGACATCAGAGCTTTACAATGCTTAAACCTAACAAAGTAATATAAATGACAGTTCATAAAATACAGGCACCTTCTTACATATGCAATCTGGCTTCTACATAGGTCAAAGTGGTATAATAAACGTAGTATCCAGCAATGAAGTTGACTTTACAAATAAAGTAATTTGCACCTACAGATATGCATACCACTAATGGAAATAAAAACACAGAAGTGAGCAATAACATAAAATACAAAGTTAAGTATGATAATGGCTGTTATTTCTAATTGAGGTCCAAAATATCTGCATTCTTAATAAGAATGAACAGTCGCCCTCCTTGGTTGTTTCGTTGTTTATATCTGAAAAAGTTTTTTTTTTCCCCTCAGGATTTATGACCAAATCAACTAAAGGCTTTGTCAGCCAATAGCACAGCTGACAGCTCTCTCTCTCCCCCTCACTAACCTGTTATTAACAAAGGAAATGAATGGCTGTGAGGTCATTACCGAAATTATAGCTTCCTTAATGTGCAACTTTATTAGCATTTCTGACGCACTTAAAAGGCTACAGGTACCAATCAGTACCCGTATACAGAGCCACTCAATGGTTATTTTTAATAACTTAACCTATTCCAGCAACGATGAATGGGTATTAAAGGGGTAATGGCACTACTGCCAAGCCTACAGATGAACCTGTGCAATTAGGTTCAGGTTCGCGAAGTGTAAATACTGAAGACAGGGACTGGGATGACTAGTATTAAAAAAGCATCCATTTCCCTGAAGTGATACTGCCATTCCCACTGCACAGCTGCAGTAACTGGAGGCACACGCCAGCAAAATAAAGCAGCAAGTTAAGCACAGTGATGCAGAAAACTGTGTACTACCTAGCACAGCAACGTGAAATAAACTGAAATTAGGAACCTCTTAAGTGTATCACATTCCTGCTAATAGAAATGCCAGTCAAAAACAAATAAAAGTTCTCTCAGTGTGTTAAACAGTAAGCAATCTCCAAGATCCGAAGATTATGTATACAAAGCACCAACATAAGAACCCCTTGCTATGTTCACTGTTAAATGGACGACTGAAATTCATACATAAGCACATCTATGTAGCATAGTGATTTTTCGATTCCTACAAAAGAAACAAAATAAACCAATAACAAAAATATTTAAAAAGGTTGTATAAATTATGTTTTACAGCTAATAAGCCACATGCAGACATTTAAATGGAAGACATGTAAATGCTTGCATACAAGAACACTCATACACATGCATATACCTTTCTGATCTAAAAATGAACAGATTAAATCCATCATGCTAATAGAGAATGCATGATAAATTTTATCTGTTCACTTTTAGAGCTAGTTCACGAAAACAATGTTTTTTATGTTCAATGACCGTTTTGTTTTTACAAAAACATGGCATAGAGATGGGCAATGTTTGTGCCAATAGCTATGTGGCAAAACTGTACTTTGATACATTTAGCAGATTTGATGATCAATCTGTATTAGCTTCTGCCAATGATTTTGTTATCAGAGGTCCTTTAACCAATAATGATGCATCAACCATTCCAATTAGTGGGCCATTCTCTGGAAATCGGTTAACGAATGGCATAAGTTCCAAAAGAACTGATGGTGCAGCGTCTGAAATTACCTATAAAGCTGTTCCAACTACCTCGACCAATAGCCTTGAGGAAGGAAATTCTTTAACCAACGAATATGGTTGAATAAATTTTATCAGTTTTAATGCCTGGTTGAATTTGTCCACCAATGATAAATGTTTTAATGTGAGGGAAGTTCCTCGTCATGACATAGTGAATGGGATGGCCAACGATAACAGAGGATTGGCCAGAGATATAACCCAAATATCCCTTACATAATCCAGTGATGTGAACAGGGTAATGTAACATCATAAAAAGGAATTGGTCCATTTTGCAGGTGGATGACATGTTGAAAAGGATTGTTGGTACAAGACCTAATTTTTGTTTTAAAAATAGTAAATCCCTCAAGCATCATTTATGTTACAAGCAGAATAAGACCACTGAGAAAATTTCTGCACAGAGAGGTACCATTCCATGTAGATCATGTAGCTCTTATAAGTACATCTTAGACCGGAATTATTTTATACATCCAGATACTAATTTTAGATACAGCCCTGATTTATTTGCCACATGCAGCGGTATTGATCTGATTTGGCAATCAGTTCTGAGTGTTCGTGTTTTTACATTGGGAAAAAGAACAGATCCCTTAGAGAACGAATCACTGAGCACATGAGTGACATTAGGAAGGTTAAGCTGACTAATGCCCTCGCCAAACATGTGAATATGTATGGGCCTATACACACTCATAGATTTTTGGTCTTACAATTCATGCACAAAGATGAGGGGGGGGACTTTACTAACGCTAATGAAACCAGCTGAGGTGAGATGGGTTATTAAACTGCAAGCTGACAGAGGGTTTGGTTTGAATGAAATGGTCCCTTTAAAACCTACATTAAAGTCACGTGATTTGTTTTATTAGTCATTTTATTTGATTAACTGATGTTTAATAGTTTCATATTCCCATATACACATTGTTTGAGAATGCAGTTTTACCATCTTTGGTCTCATGAAGCACCTTTGTTAGGCATGAAAGTGCTTACTATTCATTAAAACACTGATTCATTACTCTGTGCTGTGTATGGTGGGTCTTCTGTATTCCCTTGGGACTTGGTTTTTGATATAGATCCCTTTCATCCATGTTGCTATTATTTTCTTCTATAGCAAACTGATTTGTGATAGTCATTCTGATTTGGAGTTTTGGACCTGCCAGTGGAACTCCTTGTGGCTGGGGTTCAAAGTTGGTTTTACTGCAAAAGATTTGTCAGCTAGACATTTTTTAACTATTTAAACAAGGAGATATCACTAAAAGAGACTATTTGTATTCCAGAGGCTTTATTCCTATGCCAGAGACTTTATTTGCATTACATACACCACCAGAGACTATGGGTTTTATTAGTATTACAAATCACTATGAAAAAGAACTTGTCCTTGCATGCCTCGGGCTCTGATTTGCTTGTTCAAAATGCACTGACTAAAAAACTTTGTATATACCCAGTGCAAGGCCTAGCAAGGAGACACTTGCATTTAGTTTCAGGAAAGACTTTCAGTACTGCTATTTGTAAAGTTAGCATTGGGACTGTTAGCTCTAAGATAGCAACTTTTTGGTTACTTGCTGCACTAGCCAATAAACTGAAGTACCATTTTTCATAACATAAACTCTACTCCCAATTTATGAACAAAATTGCTAAGTAAAATTTTTCACCCACCCACTGCTACATTTTTGGTCCCCATTCTGGCAAAATCTGTCTGACTAACTATTTTCAGAAGAACTTTGGTGTATTTGCTGCCTGAACATCACATACACTGTCTATATCCACACACACACACACACACACACACACACACACACACACACACA